>NC_061087.1:72401974-72438472 GCF_015104395.2 Macrobrachium nipponense | reverse complement strand
AAGGATTAAAATTTCATTTCCCAAGCAAAGTCTTTTTACACGCACTAAGACATTCGAGGGTGCATGCTTCTCGAGATTTTGCGTGCAAAGTGCGACTGCGGTTGTGGAGAATTCTGTTGGGTCATTTGAACAATGTTACGATTTATAGAGACAAATGTTATAGTTCCTTTTATATAAGTTATTATTTGATTAACTGTCTCATTTTTGTTCAAACGGATTTTAATATGTTTGAAGGTTTATAGGATTTCCCTTTGATAAACACTCCTTATTTTGCAGGATGTAAGTTAATATTTTGTATACCCCTAGATGAATCTTACAATTACACTAGATACAGATCAATGTTTTTTATAACTATAGAGGTATCTGTAAACGCTCGCTTATCCGGACTTCTCATTAGGGAAGTTCGAACAACAGACGGTGATCCTGTAAATACAGGATATTACGTGTACTAAAGGAATAAACAAGATATTCTAATTTTTACGGGTTTGCGCGTAACAGTCGGGCTTTATTCCACACTACTTTATTTAAGAACTTACGTAATTAAAAAAAAAAAAAACGAAAAAACGAAAACCTGCTCTGATTACTTTATACGGTCGTGTGTTTCATAGAAAAAACCTACCTTTTTAGTTTCAAAAAGATATTGGCATGTATGAACCAACATCGCTTTTTATTCCCACTCTGCGAGAGTCGCTTATTGTGTGGAATTTGCTATGCTTTTGAACAACCTCGGGCAGTTTTTGACTGACCTTGACCGCTTGAGCTAGGTGACCCAAAGTCACCGAGTTTGCTTGTTTGATTCTGAACGGGCTACTGTTTCTATTTCTTTTTGTAATAATTAGGATCCTTCTCTTTAGTTACCATCGGCAACGTATTGTGTGTTTTTAGCATTATGTTTCTGGTTACGTATAAAGCAATGAATGACGAACTATTAGGAACTGAGCGATTACTAATAAGACAAGTTATCACTACTGCATTCCATATTAACTGTTTGTACTTCATTCTTTGCTAAAATTTGAAATAGTGAGGGATCCTGGTCAGCATTTAGCCTGATGAAAGTTTTTTTTACAGACATGTTTATTCCTTGCAATCCAGCCATATTTTTTAAAGTTAAGTTGAGTCATTGAGGTTCATATTTTATACATAACTCAAAAAACTCAAGGCTAAAACTGCGATCGGGACTTTGCAAAGGAGCATTTATTGTCATGACCCGAAATAGTGTTACCTCTAATTTATCTAGATTTGTACGGGTGTTCCACTTGTTTTTGTGTGTTTTTTAATCACAATACGGGCTTAACTTAACGACCCTATCCATGCATCTATAATAAATAAACAGAAGTCCACTGCGTAAACGATATTCACTGTTTAATATGATTTGTAACGTAAGGGATTAATATCACCCAAAATGATAAAATTAACATAGTATATGATTATGATATTTCAGTAGAACTTCTGGAAACAGACACTCAAAGATAAAAACTCGCAGTAGCGAAATCTCAATGATATAGATAATTTCTGTAAAAAAGTAAGATTAAGAATGTCTCGTAACTTCAGCCACAGGAATAACGAAATTCGACCTGCAAAGGAAACACTCAAAGTTACTCCAAATGAATAAAAAATTGTACTTAGCTTGCTTTTGTGGGAAGTCACGGTGTTCCGATAACGACACACGGCCTGGTCCTCCTCCCCCTCTATTTAGCGGATGACCTGGTTTGGCTTCAGTTTCCCCCCGTGCGCGTTGTTTCGATGATTCGAGCCCTTGAAAGATCCGATGCTGCAGACGGCGTTCGGTTTGTTTCTTGAAGTGCCGGAAACGCTCACTAACATGTTTTTCTTTGAATGATTCTAATGAGAGACGAAGCTTGCGTTGCCGTAGGAAAAGGACCACGTCGGTTTTGTTTTTCTTGAAGTTATTCACTAATGATGATACTAGGTTGCTTGAAGAATCTGCTGCTTTCGTCGTCGTTGACTTCATGATTTATTATTCTGGTTTTTTTCTTCGTAGGACATTGTAGAGTTCTTCTGGTCCACTGCCACCAATATTAGGGCTCGTGCCTGGTATGATAATGCGCCCTATGAGGTAATGTTAGACTTGCGATAATTTTACGCTAAGTCGGTTGGTATTGCCACTTCCATATTCATGGGAGTGACTTGGGGTTTGTAGAATCACTTACGAAGTCGGTATTATCTTCTTGGTTACGAACGATGATGTGTTAAACTCATGGTGAGGAGGTTCTTGTAGAAAAACACGAAGTATAAAAATAGATATATTCTTCTGTTAAGTTTTACATGCTGAAGATCGAATATGCTTGTACAAGTCTTCTAATAACGATAGCTTGATCGCTTCTGCCAATGATGATGGCTACTTCTGTTCTCTCTACATGATAAAGCTTAGGTAAAGAGATACAGGTCTTCTAATGACGATAGCTAACTCTGTTCTGCCTGTCTACCATCTCTGTTACAAGTTATGAAGGAACAGACAGTAGTTCGAACATATGAACATACATACAAATGACATAGTTACATACGAACACACAATCAAATGAGACACGCTACAGATCACGTAGGCCGTTTGAATTATAGGTCGGGGTAGTTGTCTCAAGCAGGGAGCTTGGACTAATGTTTATAAACAATTGAATGACTACAGGTGACGGCATGTTATCTTAGCCTACATACTTATTGTATACGTCATCTTTAGCGTCTCTAGTCTGATCACATTCCTGCAAGCAATCTGGTTGACCTCTTTAGTTTTAGACTTTTATATATATGGACTAACATTCCATATTTTTATTATGTAAACACTTACATATATATGTGTGTGTGTGTGTGTGTGTGTGTTTATATATGTCTTTTGTTGGACATTAATCAGGGATTTGGCTAATATGTTTGGGTAAGTAAATGCAAAAGGGTTAGATTTTCTGAAGGTCTGAGTCACCTTAATCGTGTCCAGATGTGGAATTTTTATTTTATTGTTTGGTGTATCTTCTGGTCTTGTCTTTAGGGGGTCGGTAGAAAATTACGTTTGCTTTCTCAATTAGATGGTCAGGATACTTTAAAGACGAAAGTTGCTTCGAATTAGTTCAAATTCTTTTTCTAGGAAAACGAATTTGAACTATTTCGTAAGCAACTTTCAAAGACTATGGTAAAAGTCAAATTGAAGAGAGGGGTTATTAGCACAGCATCAGTGAACAGTGTATCCATGGATAGGACCATGTGGTTGGAGTTACTAAAACTGTAATGATACAGTTAGGAGATACCAGAAGAATACTCATGTATTGGGTTTCCATGATTGGAGTCGTGATACTGGTTCCAGTGGCTATCGTAGAGGGGAAACCTGAGTTTCAGAGGCAGAAAAGCAATCAAGGAAACAGATATTTAGAGAACATTTAGCTAATGCAGATTATAGCGAACATGTTGAAGCGATAAGCGAGCTCTTGGCGGAATTTCTGGATACAGTAGCCTTACAAGGTGATAAATTGGGGTTGACAATGTGTTAAAGCATAAGTTAAATTTGGAGAGTTGCACAAAACCTATTTATGTTCCTGCATATTGCATACCTTTCAAAATCAGAGAACAGGTAGAGAAAGAGGTCAATAGATGGGAGGAAGAAGGAATCATTAGGCCTAGCATGTCTCCTTACAAATTTCTCTTGTTAGCGGCGCCTAAGAAGGACGGTTCTGTCCGTGCATGCGTTGATTTTAGATCTTTAAATGAAAAGACGATCCCTGACCTCTATCCTGTCGCGTGCATACCAGATCTTTTTGTTGAAATTGGGGGACATAATATTTATAGCTCAATTGATTTGGCACAGGGTTTTTTGCAGGTACCTCTTAGTGAGAGTAGCAAGGAATATACCGCTTTTTCGGTGCCCAAGGGACACTATGAATTTACGCAAATGCCTTTTAGTTTATCGGGCAGTCCGATGACCTTTACCAGGTTGGTGAACACAGTTTTGCAAGGGTTATTGGGCAAAAATGTTTTTGTGTATATGGATGACATCCTGGTTGCAACAGACACGATCGCGCAACACCTGGAAGTGCTTACAGAAGTATTTAGAAGGCTTATAGATTAGCGGGGTTGAAAATTAAGCTAGCCAAGTGTTCGTTCTTGAAAAAGCAAATTACATATGTAGGCCATGTCATATCTAAGGAAGGGGTTAGAGAAAATGACGATAAAGTCAAAGCAATAGCAAATTTTCGCACCCCCAGATCAAAGAAGGAGATTAAGTCATTCCTGGTATTGCTGGTTTCTTCAGGACGTTTGTGAAAGGGTTCTCTAATATAGCAGCTCCCCTAGCAGATGTATTGCGGGAAGACCGTCAATTTCAATGGAAGGTACCCCAGGCGGAGAGTTTTCAAAAGCTCAAGGACGCTCTAATGAATCCCCCTGTTTTGAAGTTTCCAGATTTTAGCAAACCTTTTACATTAGTGACTGATGCCAGTCAGCAATGTATAGGTGCTTGCCTTATGTAAATGTTTGATGGGAAATTCCATCCCATAGCCTTTTATAGCAGGAAGTTCATGACAAAGGTCAGCAACGAGAGATCAATGGCTACCATAGATAAAGAAGCCTTTGCAATAGTGTCGAGCTTAGTTCATTTTAAAATGTTACTGATGGGGAATAAAGTAGAAGTTCTTACAGACCACAAGCCATTATTAGATTTTTTTAATAAACTCGATTTGTCGCCGAAAAGAGCTCGATGGTTTTTAACTATCAGAGATTTTGATGCAAAGCTCAAATACATAAAGGGCAAATTTAACGTCGTTGCTGATGCTCTCGGTAGAAGTTTTCACGACACGGAAGGATTCCAAGTCGCGCAAGTCACTAGTGAGGCTATACAATGGGATATATCTCTCATAGAGCAAAGGCAAGATGAAGACGAGATTCTAGCAGATGCAAAAGCGTTTCTTAGAGGGGAATTAATTAGGGAACATTATAAGTTGCCTTTTTCGGGTTTGGAGTTCGGGTTTGGAGTTAGAAGGTAATCTATTGGTTAGGAAAATTAGATATAAATTGAGAACCAGTGAAAGTAAAGGGGATACGACACAGATCATAATTCCGAAAGTCCTAATTCCAGTGGTTTTGGATATAGTTCATTGCAGGTTCGGTAGTCCACGTTTGGAATAGGAAAAACGTATGATGAGGTTCGTGCTAAATACATTTGGAAAAACAAGGGGAAAGATGTGGAAAATATATGTACTTAACAAGGAGAGTAGTAATTTTCCCACTTAAGCATAAAACGTCTGAAGTAGCCGTATCGTTTTTCAATGGTATCATTTGCAGATATGGCTTGGCCGAAGTTCTATTGACCGACAATGGTAGAGAATTTGTGAACAAAACTTTGGAATGTTTAGTGGAAGTTATGAGGATACAGAAAGTAACAATTATTCCATACAGACCTGAGGCTAATGGGTTGAGCAAACAGGAAAGTGCTCGAGGCTCTCAGGAAAACTGTAGGTGGTAATGATAAGAATTGGGACAGATATGTTAATGTTGTCAGACAGAGTATTAACACTATGGTTAGTGATTCCATTAAGATGTCCCCATTTGAAGCTTTATTTGGTCGTCCAGCACGAGGCACATTTGATTTGCCAACTATACCTCATCATGGGGAGGATACGATCGAGGTGTTGGTACACACAGCGAGAGAGAGACATGCTTGTCTCAGCCGTAATCTCGAATCCACAACCAGAGATATGGTACAGAAGAGTATTAATAAAACATGTGATCCCAATATCAATGTTGGAGACAGGTATTTTTAAAACATAATGTGTGAGATGAACTAAATTACAAATTAGGCCTGAAGTTTGAAGGTCCTTTTAAAGTCATTGAAGAGAAAATTGGAAACAGATTTGTAGTCATAGAGGAAAAAACAGGTCGGTCGAGGTTAACACATATCTTGAAATTTAAAAGAATTGGTTGTGATGATTAATATATTGTCACACAATTGCATTTTTTTTCTTTTTTTTTCTTGTCTGTTTTTTTGCAACTTGGGTGGCGAAATGCTTTTACTTTTTTTCCCTTTTATTTCCTTGTTTTATTTTATTATTATTTTTTTTATTTTTTTTTTTTACTTATTGTTCACAAATCTGTTGCATTTTGGCGTAAGGTTTCGGGGTTAATATGTTATGTGGGAAGTTGTTGGAAATATGGCGAATTTTTGTTTTAGCTGAGAAACGTGATGATAAACATGTGATTATTCCTGTGTGTATGATATTTGGGGCTGAATTTCTGTGGTTTTACGAGCTGAATAGGTGACATTGGGGTTTTAGATAATTCGGGTAATGTCGTGGGGAGTTATGAGTTAAGGACAATTTTTTTTTTTGGGGGGGGGCCACCTTTGTGTTATCCTGATGATGAAGTTTGTGGAATGTGATTATGTGGTGTCAGTATAGATTTTATTTTTGGAGAATAAGGGTTTCTGGCATTGCAAGTCTGACTAGACAAATCTGAAGTGCGGTTCGAAGCACCTGAGGTGTTCACAGGTGGATTTTTGCTAATAATGTTGTGGTGAATCCGGTTGCTGATTTTCCCCTTGGATTTGATTACTCAGAGATTTGCATTATTCTCCTAGATGTTGACTATGGCATTCCACGGAAATGTAAGGGAATTGTTTTCCTGTAGTTTCTGGTCGATGGGATTGCTGCGGTAGCAAATTCCGTAACGGTACATATTCCGTTTTGGGAAAGATATTGGATTACATGTTTCTTTTTTTCTTGTGTGCACTGTTTAATGGGGGAAAGTTCACTTATTATGGTTGTTGTTTTTTCCTTTTCTTTTTTTTTCATTTTTGCGAGAGATGTCGTAATTGGTGTTAAGGTCTAAATAGCATTTCTATTTTAGATAGGAGATACAATTTGTCGGGGTATATGAGTTAGATAGAAGGGGTGTTTGGCCATTAATTAATTTTAACAGAGGTTAGTTACATAAACAATAAAAGGGGTTTTTGCTGTTAGACATTATGGGTTCTCTTTTGATAGTGTGTTTGTCAGATATGGGATTAATTGTGAGGATTCAGTGGGTAAATATTATATTCTGTTTAGTGAGGAATTTTTAATATTTTACTAGGAGATTGAGTATATTAATTAATGACGGATTTGTGGGGGTCAAGCAAGACTTTAGTTATTTTATGATCATGTAGACCTTTTAAATACAGACACACAATGACTTTAGTAAATTCCCAACTTTACGTGATGGTGGTGATGGAAATGACTTCATTCTACAGTACCAGAGGTCGAGTCGAGTCTACACACGAATGGCGATTCTATGGACTGCCTTTGCAACGGATGAGATGTCGTCGCTATATCATCTCAGGATACGTTCTGGGATAAATTAGGAGTCTACAATCTTAGACAAGGGCTCCAGCAACGGAGGAAGCCCTAATTCATGTGGCAAATTGATACATTGTGCATTAGTTGCTGATTTGGTGTGCGACAGGAGTGCACAAAGGACATAGGTGGCCGAGCCATCTTAAAAGTGTGGGGTGTGTCAGTGAATTACATATCGTGTCTTGCTTGGAGACAGATTGAGCTGTAGGGGCAGCCTTCTTAAATGATGGAATTTGATTTGTATGCATTTTTAATCTGAAGGCTGTCGGCACTGTTGCCAGGGGCAGTTTGGGGTGTGTCGAGTATGTACATTTGTTTGTACGGATGTCGCAAGTCTAACCAACAGAGGCACTTGGGGAAAGACATTCCTTTCGTGATAGGAAAGAAGACGGTTGAGTGAACGCCAGGTTTCGGGAGAAAACACCATCATAAAGGTATGGCACATATTTTAAATGACTTAGAAACAGTTGCCTTTGAAAAGAGAGAAGTGTGAAATGTATCTCTTTACTTAATATAGCCTTTGAAAAGAGAGAAGGATGAAATGTATCTCTTTACTTAATATTGCCTTTGGAAAGAGAGAAGTGTGAAGTGTATCTCTTTACTTAATATTATGTTATGTATATCTATTACAGATGGGCTCTATTCCATGATATTACAGATGGGATTCTCTATCTTGACTAATACAGTGAAACAATTGACATTTTGGGTCTGGGAGTGAATACTTAGCCAGGAGATTGGAATGATGATAAAATAGTTTTCTTTGTGGGGCAGACTTGGATTTTATCACTGTGACTTATTACCCCTCTTACGCCGACTGGACGTATTTTACGTCAACATTTTTTGTCTCGGGTGCCGACTGGACGTAATTTACGTCGACATACAAAAGTTTTTTTTAAAATTCGCGGAAAAATACTTATAGGCCTACCAGCTTAAAACTTTTGAATCACGCGCCTTGGGGGATGCTGGGAGTTCACGGATCAAGGCCTTGTTTTGTTTTGAAGCGTGACCCAAGTGCGCATGCGCGATATCCCTTCTTCTCGCTCCAGCCAGCATCAGTAGCGCATCATCCGAGAGCGATCTTTCGTCAAAAGCGTGTTTTTCTGGACTTGTGCGAGACGTTGAGCATTTGTGTTGCTACAGGACATTCATAGATATGTCTCAACGACGTGTGAACCGTCGGAAGGGATCGTGTAAGGCGAGTTTTGGACCTGGATGCTGGCGAGGGGCCAAGCACCCAGCATGACCCCGCGCCTCAAGGCCGTTCTGTGTGGCCACGTGTGGCTGAAAGTGTTTCAGGAACACAGCGTATGCCTTTCTTTACCCCTAGGAAGCATGTGGGCATCCTTAGGGGCATTCGTAGGCATTTGGGAGGCCTCCAACCAATGGACAAAGATGAATATCTATCGGAGCTTGATCGGGAACATGTCGCAAGTCCTCATTTTGATGGCGGATGGTCATCGAGTGATGACATCAGTCCCGATGAAAGTGAGGATGAATATATGCCCCCCAATGTCCGTTCGAGGCTCACATCCCGAAAGTGAGCTCGAATTCAGTGGGTTCAGTGCTTACGAGGGGGAATCTTGAGGAAGGGGAGGATGGGGATACGGGGTCAAGTTTTATCGCAGAGGACGATACAGAAAGTGAAGGCCTAAGTGAGGGTGATGGGGCAACGGGGGAGGGTAGAGTGCAATATCGTACCCGTGCGCGTGCACGGGCACGTAGAAGGTCGGCTCGTCGCGCCAGCCAAGGTGAAGGTCAGTTGTCGGAGAGTGACGAGGGGTGGACGGAGGACCCCACCCCTCCTAACATGCACCCCTTCACGGCAACCCCTGGGCTCACCGTACCAGTACCCCTGACTGTTTTGGGGTTCATCCAGCTTTTCCTGACACGGGAATTGCTGGAATACCTGGTACACGCTCGGTACTGCCGGTATGAGCTGAGGATGACCTTGTCGTATTACTAGCGGGGTTGCAACCTCATTGACATGGCACATTTTTTTGGGCTGCACATTTATTTTGGTATGACACCTGCTTCCGACGTCAGGCAATATTGGAGGAGGAATTATTTTTTATGTATGCCTAATGTGCCTGGCGTTATGTCCCGTGATAATTTCCTGGCGTTGGACAGGTACTTCAACGCCTTCAACCGAAGGGCCATACCCCGGAATAACAGTGATCACCTCATTTTAGTGCGCCCAGTGTTGGATTATATCCGTGATCGGTGTAGAAATCTCGTGATTCCTGGAAAGATCCTGTCTTTGGATGAGGGGATGATGCCTTACAAAGGACATTTTAGTATAAAAGTGTATAACCCCAAGAAGCTGAAGAAATATGGTGTGAAATTCTTTCTTATTACCGAGGCCAACACTGGATACGTTGTGGACTTTTCAGTGTATTCTGGGGCCTTCTCCACGCTGCGTAACACTGTATTCAATCTTGTGGGACGTTTCCGTAACCAGGGATATCACCTGTTTATGGATAATTATTATAACTCGGTATCCCTGGCCAGGAAGGTATGAAGCTGGTGTGCACGTCAGTGGTACCCTTCGGTTGGTGCGTGGGGCCCCAAATGTCCTCAAGAGGTTCGCTAGTCATCCACAACACCTGGCAAGAGGAGAGACAGAGTGGCGGCGGAAGGGCGCTGTCTTCGTCAACTGTTGGAAGTGGGTGTCCGACCTCGTCCCCACCAGGATTACGAACGAGTCATGAACCCAAATCCCAGCTCCCTCCAAGAAGAAAGATCGCTTACAAAGCGGAAGAAGGACACCGTCGACAGGGCCGAGTTGTGTTTGAGGAGTTTCGTATCGAGCGGCCTACCGTCATTGGGCACTACAACAAGCACATGGGAGGAGTTGATCTCTTTGATCAGCTCATCCAGTATTATCCCTTCGCCAGGAGAACCAGAAGGTGGACACAGAAGCTCCTCAAATAAAACATCCTTCAGTTGGCCCTCCAAAATGCCTACATACTGTACTGTGGGTACGCGGTGACAATCTTCGAGGTTGACCCACTTACAGTTCAGTTTCCTAGAGGAAGCCGGGAATGCCTCATCAACTTCGATCCCGATGAGTGGCCTTCCATAACTGACCCCTGCCCTGAGCTGCAGATCTGCCCCTAGCGGAAAGGGCAGATAGGAGGGCCAAACTCGCTGACAGCCGCCGCCCCTGCTGCCGCACCCTGCTGCCGCCGCCCCTGCTGACGACGCCCCTCTTGCTGCCGGCCCCGCCATCACCGCTTCTCGTCGGGTAGTGGACCCTGTGTGTCGGCTGCAGCCAGGGGATCACATACTGGAGGCCTTACAAGGGCGAAGGCAGAAACGGTGCCGGGTGTGCCATATGAATGGCAGAAGGAGAGACACCCGGTTCTTCTGTCGTCTCTGCGAAGTTGCTCTTTGCAGGATAGGGGAGTGTGACCAAAAGTACCACACTAAGGTCATGTATTGGAGCGCGCCCCCTAAACAGACAGCGGAGGGCGCACGGGGCCGCCGGGTTCATCAGAAGTAAGGGCGCGCATCTTCCTCCTCCACCTGTACCTCATCATGTCGAGTGGAAAAAAATGCAAGACTCTTCAATGGAGGAGGGAGAAAACAAGAATAGAACGAAGAGTCAGGATTACGAGTGAGTATTCTGCATTTATTTTATATTTATTTTTATATTTATTACAATTTTTTATATATCCGTGTCTATGCATGATAAAATAATAAGACATTTCATTGTATTGCGAAAAGAGAAGTTGTCACCTGCATTCCTTTTATTTATGTATTGGTACCAGAATCGAAGAATGTAATAGATATATTTTACGTATAAAATATATATATATATATATATATATATATATATATAATTATAAATATTGGTTTTTTTGGGGAGTAAGCAAATTACTTACAGTCTAGTAATATTCAATCATTTATCTTCACTTTAAAACAAATTGCAAGTCTCTAGAACAATATCTCGATTTATGGTGAATATTTGAAAAAATATTTTTATTCCCTCCGCGCGCCGATTCTCGGCAGCGAATCTCCAAAATGCGTAGGTCACATTCTCCTAATATTTGTGCCTTTTCATATTACGCTTCTTTTTAGTTTTATATATGGAAATGTGCGCAAAAACATGCACAATAATAAAAAAATATTGGAAGGTTGTAGCATTTCTCATTTTTTAAATATTTGCATATAAAGTACGATAAGTTACGAAAAAAAAACTACAATCGGTTAACTTTGACTCAACCGAAATGGTCAAAAAACGCATTTGTAACATAAAAATCTTACAGTCTAGTAATATTCAATCATTTATCTTCACTTTAAAACAAATTGCAAGTCTCTAGAACAATATCTCGATTTATGGTGAATTTTTGAAAAAAATATTTTTTTTCCCTCCGCGCGCCGATTCTCGGCCGAAAATCTCCGAAACGCGTAGGTCACATTCTCCTAATATTTGTGCCTTTTCATATTACGCTTTTTTTAGAGTTTTATATATGGAAATGTGCGCAAAAACATGCACAATAATAAAAAAATATTGGAAGGTTGTAGCATTTCTCATTTTTTAAATATTTGCATATAAAGTACGATAAGTACGAAAAAAACTACAATCGGTTAACTTTGACTCAACCGAAAAAAAAAAAAAAAAAAAAAAAAAAAAAAAAAAAATGGTCAAAAACGCATTTGTAACATAAAAAATCTTACAGTCTAGTAATATTCAATCATTTATATTCACTTTAAAACAAATTGCAAGTCTCTAGAACAATATCTCGATTTATGGTGAATTTTTGAAAATATTTTTTTTTTCCCTCCGCGCGCCGATTCTCGGCCGAAAATCTCCGAAACGCGTAGGTCACATTCTCCTAATATTTGTGCCTTTTCATATTACGCTTTTTTTAGAGTTTTATATATGGAAATGTGCGCAAAAACATGCACAATATAACAAAAAATATTAGAAGGTTGTAGCATTTCTCATTTGTGAAATATTTGCATATAAAGTACGATAAGTACGAAAAAAACTACGATCGGTCAACTTTGACTCAACCGAAATGGTCGAAAAACGCATTTGTAACATAAAAATCTTACAGTCTAGTAATATTCAATCATTTATCTTCACTTTAAAACAAATTGCAAGTCTCTAGAACAATATCTCGATTTATGGTGAATATTTGAAAAATATATTTTTTTCCCGTCCGCGCGCTGATTCTCGGCAGCAAATCTCCGAAACGTATAGGTCACATTCTCCTAATATTTGTGCCTTTTCATATTACGCTTTTTTTAGAGTTTGATATATGAAAATGTGCGCAAAAACATGCACAATATAACAAAAAATATTGGAAGGTTGTAGCATTTCTCATTTTTTTTATGGTCAAATTTAACTCGTCCGAAATGGTCGAAAACTGCATTTTTAAGCTAAAACTCTTACAGTATCGTAATATTCCATCATTTACCTTCATTTTGAAACAAATTGCAAGTCTCTATAACAATATTTCGATTTATGGTGAATTTTTAAAACTATTTTTTTTCGTCCGCCCGCTACGAATTCATGGATCATTTTGTGATAATATTTTCTCTGTGTTGCTTTTATCGTTTTACAATGTGTTATATACCAAAATGATCGCAATTTAGTGCACATTACAACGAAAAAAAAAGTAACTTGTTAGCTCTAACCGTTTTGCGCACAGCGCGATTTGAATACAATTATATATGAAATTTCGTTTTTGCGCTATCATATATCGCATTATTTATATATGATAATTTTTTTCATTTCTGATGGTTGCATACTAAACTTCAAGCAATGACAAAAAAAGGAGCCAAAAATGAACTTAATCTTGAAAACTAAGCGCTGTGATTTTTTGAAAAAAATATTTTTTCCGCTTCCGCGCTCACTCTCAAACCCCTCCGGCATACGGGAGTCATTTTTTTTATTTACCGCTCCGGCGTAAGAGGGTTAATCAATTTACTCTATTTTATGTTCATCTGCTTTGGGTAATAAATAGTATATTTTTGTATTTGTGAGCTTAATAGCCTAATGACATGTTTGTCAACAGGTAAGGGTTTCCAGTTTGTGTAGTTTTGTCAATAGGGTTAAGATAAATAAACTAAATATATATATATATATATATATATATATATATATATATATATATATATATATACACATATATATATACACACATATATATATACACACATATACACACATATATACTATATATATATATATATATATATATATATATATATATATATATATATATATATATATATATATATACCACATACATACATACATATACATACACATACATATACACATACACCCACACACACACACACACACACAATATATATATATATATATAAATATATATATTATATATATATATATATGTAAGGCCCTATTATGTAATCCGATTTCCTTTAATAACACATAGGTCTACATGCTTAATCACTTATATAAAATCTACTGAATTAGACTAAAAAATTTCACATATATGTTTGTATTACATAGTATTTAATTGCTGCTTGTTTTGTACATATATATATATATATATATATATATATATATATATATATATATATATATATATATATATTTATATATATAGTTGTATGTGTAGCATATTGTTGTTTTCTTAACATCTATTTCAACACAGGAATGTTAAGGAATAGGAAAAAAAGTTGAAATAAGGAGTGATTGCTAGGAATAGGAGGTAAAGGGCTGACAGTACAAATTCCCGTTTCAATTACCTTTGTCCGAGGGCAGGACAGGTGTAGCCATGGCCAGGGTGTCTCCGGAAGAATGTTGGTGGCTTTCAGTCTTCACCAAAGGACAGACAGACTTTTCTCTTTGCGCAGCATCTTATGGGAATTTCTAAAATGGGCTCACAGCGAAGCGTTCAGTGTAGATGTCAGGGCAGTGTGGGGGCTGCAGGTATAGCAGGATCAGGTAATGGCTAGTTGGGTCAGAGTCAAGGCATTGGTTGGAGATAGTCACTGGCGAATTTGTAAGCCATGATTCTCCTTTCAAATAGTATGGTATGTTGTCAGGTTAGGGCATAATACAGGGCATACTGCTGTGGGACTGGCTAGGGCACGTTGCAGTTTGGTAGACCAGGTCAGGCCATATAATTATAACAGTTGAAAGAAGAGCTGATCACATTTGGTTCAGGCTGGCGTGATTCTCTTCAGATTCTTTTATCTCTAATGCCAAGTGTTGTTAATTACCTTAAATAGGTAATTGAGCGTCAGCAGAGAAGTGTGGAATATGGGATACAATAGAGGTTACTTTTATTTAAGAGGCTGTTGGTCATGCAGATATGTTTGGGTGGAGTTTGAGAGGCAGAAGGCTTTAGATACCAACAGCAAGGGAAAGAGGTCTGGTTGAAGGCAAGAAGGGACAGGTCATCGAGATGTATGAACTTGCATGAGTTCGAGGGCGTCCTGTTCACCTTAGTCAAGGCAGGAGATGCTTGGTCCACAAGACAGCAATGACATCTCACGGCCTTCTCAGTGTTTAGGTGCTCCATCAAGTTGCCCTGGCGGGAGGAACCCTGTAGCCGACACCCTCTCGAGATTGAAATAAATTCCATGCACTTAGGCATGGACTACAAGGACCTAGCACTAGAGCAAGCCTTCAACCCTGAAGTTCCAGCCTACCAAACCGCCTTCACTGCCCTCCAGTGAGAAGACATCCTCATTGGTCCTTCCAAGACAACGCTGCTCTGACACCAGCACCAGCCACCTGCACCCCCTGATCACAGCCTCCTGGCTTTACTGTACGTCCTGAATTCTTGGTTCCGTGGTTCGCACCCATAAGCCAGCAAATTTTTCACCAACTAAAAAAATTCCCCTTCGGTGAACAAATATTAAAATATATTAATTTTGAAAAGCCTTTTCTTATAATAGTAGTTAATGAGAACCAGAAGGCTAACATCTCTTAATCCATTCTTTTCAAGCGGATGGCAAAATTTCCACCTAGTGTTCCTAACACTGAAAAATGTGACATTGAACCTCTGATGGATTCAGGAGTTGCTGGCGGGTGTAAAGCCAGAGATGAATTTGATGGCTTTGGCTTCGGTCATTCTGAGTTCATGGGGTCCCAAGGAATGTTTTATGAAAATTTCAGGCATATGTTCTTTACTCGGTATAAATGGGAATTTGAACCCCCTTTGGAAGCTGCTGACGGACATAAAGCCAGACTGACACTGTTGGCAATGCTCATTCTGTGTTCAGGAGACTCCAAGGAAGGTTTAGGGAAAGTTTCAAGCTTATGTTTTTCACTCTGACAAAAAAAAAAAAAGATATAGAAAAAAAATTTCTTTAGTTTTGAAGGTTCACTTTTTATTCTTAACCCTGGACAGGTATCGCTGTGTCTCTACCCCTTTAAAGGTAACGTGGGTCAACCTCGACCCGAGCGTCTAGAAAAATTTGCCAAAAATCAGTAACTTCATTTTTGCTGTACATTATAGTTTCTAAAATTAGTTTAAAGATAATACTATACTACTGAAGATATAAATAGTACCCATACACAAATTTAATATTTATTACAAATATTTTAAAAAAATAAGTATATAACAAAAAATAATTTACAGAAATATTTATAAAAAATACAAAATAACCTATATAAGAAAATAAATTGAGGGAATCCTTCCTCCCAAAACTACAATTTACAAGTCTCCACAGGCCATGAAAAGGTGTCGACCCATAGAGGTCAAAATCTGAAAAGAGAAAAAAAAAAAAAAAAAAAAAAAAAAACAAAAAAAAAAAGTGATTTTTTTTTAAAAAAAATTTTTTTTTTTTTTTTTTTGGCCCTCCAAAAACAGCAATTTTCAATTTTTTTTTTTTTTTTTTTTTTTTTTTTTTTTTTTTTTTTTTTTCCTTAAATGGAATTACAAGTGGCTGATTTTTATACAGAATAAAGTCATATCCTAAAAAGTAATTATGTAAAAATATTTGGACAAAGATGATGATCGCTGTTTTATTAGGGGCCAAATCTAAAGTTCACTTTTTTACCTGCTATTTTCACCATGAAAATTTCTTATAAAAATGGCTGTAACTACTATAAGATATGATATTTATGCATGAAAATCTACCAGAATATCACAAATTCTATAGAGAACAAGAATATATAGCGGTATGCAACTTACCTAATGGATATATACAGTAAATGGGCCCCCACCCACGACAAGTGCGACGGCCAAATTTGCTACCTGAAATGGAGGAATGGAATGTAATTTTCAATGTGTTATTTAGTTACCTAATTATGCGTAGATTTGCATAAGACTATTATGGTAGATTGCTGGATGTTTCAACATTATTTTGCAATTTTCAAAAAAAAAACTGACCCAAAAAACTTACTCTAATGTAAAGGTCATTTGTTGACCTTGTTTTACCATGAAAAATTCTGATAAAAATGGCTGTAACTACTATAAGATATGATATTTATGCATGAAAATCTACCAGAATATCACAAATTCTATAGAGAACAAGAATATATAGCGGTATGCAACTTACCTAATGGATATGTACAGTAAATGGGCCCCAACCCACCTACCTGAAATGGAGGAATGGAATGTAATTTTCAATATGTTATTTAGTTACCTAATTATGCGTAGATTTGCATAAGACAATTATGATGGATTGCTGGATGTTTCAACATTATTTTGCAATCATAAAAAAAAACTGACCCAAAAAACTTACTCTAATGTAAAGGTCATTTGTTGACCACCTTGTTTTACCATGAAAATTTCATATAAAAATGGCTGTAACTACTATAATATATGATATTTATGCATGAAAATCTACCAGAATATCACAAATTCTATAGAGAACAAGAATATATAGCGGTATGCAACTTACCTAATGGATATGTATGTACAGTAAATGGGTCCCCACCCATGACAAGTGCGACGGCCAAATTTGCTACCTGAAATGGAGGAATGGAATGTAATTTTCAATGTTTTATTTAGTTACTTAATTATGCGTAGATTTGCATAAGACTATTATGATGGATTGCTGGATGTTTCAACATTATTTTGCAATTGTCAAAAAAAAAATCTGACCCAAAAAACTTACTCTAATGTAAAGGTCATTTGTTGACCTCCTTGTTTTACCATGAAAATTTCTGATAAAATTGGCTGTAACTACTATAAGATATGATATTTATGCATGAAAATCTACCAGAATATCACAAATTCTATAGAGAACAAGAATATATTGCGGTATGCAACTTACCTAATGGATATGTACAGTAAATGGGCGACGGCCAAATTTGCTACCTGAAATGGAGGAATGGAATGAAATTTTTATACATTCAACTTACCTGTCAGATATATACTTAGCTTTAGACTCCGTTGTCCCGACAGAAATTCAAATTTCGCGCCACACGCTACAGGTAGGTCAGGTGATCTACCGTCCTGCCCGCTGGGTGCGGAATAGGAACCATTCCCGTTTTCTATCAGATTCTTTCTGTCGCCGGTACTGTCAACATTGTTGTTGGTACCTCCTGGCTGGAATTCTTTTTTCATCGCAATTGATCTTCTTGACCGACGTTTGGTGACGTACCTGGATCGTTGTATTGGCATACGCTATTTGTGGACCGTTTCTTGAACTTGATTTTGGATTTTTCTAAGAATGTCTGACTCTAGTGTTGTTGTGAGCTGTGTGAATGAGGGCTGCAGGGTGAGAATGCCGAAAACTTCGGTAGATCCTCACACTGCATGCAGGCGTTGTAGAAAGTATGAATGTTCTTTTTCTAACACCTGTAAGGAGTGCGAGAACCTGAGTGCAGAAGAATGGAAGAATCTTCTTATATGAAGAAGCTAGAAAGGGATAGGCTAAGGAAAGCTTCCAAAAGCCGAAGTAGATCTAGGTCTAGCGAACTAGTTTCTAGCTTTCTAGCTTCTCCCCATGATGCATTAATTAATCCTTTTCACCCATTTTAAATCCTACAGATTCAGCAGCGGAAATTGCGGATCTGAAGGCTACCCTTCATAGAATGCAGGTCAAAATGGCGGCATTAGAAGGTAAGAGTGGTGATTTAACAGTGGACAGTGATGTGAGTGTCCCCAGTGTAGTGGAGGGGGCGTCTGATCGGCTCTACAACGCTTCCAGTCTAGACCTCTTGCCAAGCCTCCCTAGGCCCCAGAGGAGAAAGGAATGGTTCCGAAAGCCGTACGAATGGTTGTAGAGGTTCCCCACCTGGTCCAGGCGTCCCCTTCGGCAGGTTTCTGTTTACGCCCCCAGACTGCCAGGGATCGCTACAGGAAAAGCACCCTTCGTGAGTGTTTTTCGTCGTCAGTCTCTCCTTCACCTAGAAGAGGGTGGAAAGACACGAATCTTTCTCGCCCCTTGAAGAGGAGCTGGAAAGCTACGGCGCTTGACTCTAGTCCAGAACACTTTCCTGAAGAGGCTTCTTCAGTAAAAAAGAGAACCTTGTTGACTCCAAGTGCTGTAAGGGAATCTCAGACACCTTCCAGATCTCCCTCCCCTCGTTCTGACACGGACAGGGATGCGACTACTGCTCAGATCCTACAAAAAGTGCAGGAACAGATCTCCTCATTGGTTGGAGTTCTTTCCAAGAAACCTCGTAGGAAAGATAACTCCCTTCCTATAAAGAGGTCCGCGGCGCTCTCAGAGGTACCTCCCTCGAAACGAGAGGTTCCTAAGATTGTTCCATCTTCTCCCAAGCAACGAGCTCCTATAGATGAGTGGTTATCCTCAGACCCGGAAGAACCATCTTGGCGAGAAGCGCCAGTTAGGACAGAAGCCCTTTCCAGGCAAGGAGAACTTTCCGGTAGAGAGGAGAGAATGTCCAGGAACGAAGAAGTAGACGAACTGAAGGACCGTTCCATGGATTTTTCCGAGCAAGAGGCGCCTTCCAAAGGTGAGGAGTCTATTAGGCGCTCGGAAATGATCAAGCGCACGGAATCTTCTACGGTAACAGAACGTACCAAAGAGTTTCCTTCCAAGCTCTCGGAACATCGCGGACGTTCCAATCTCTCCTTACCCGTGGAAGAACTTTCCATAAGACGCGCGGAACTATCCAGGCGCGCGGAATCTTCCAGGCGAGTGGAACATTCCGAACGTTCCAAACTTTCCAGGCGCGCGGAACCTTCCAGACGCACGGAACTTTCCAAGCATTCCACTCAAGCGGAAGTTTCCAAGCGCTCGGATCCTTCTGAGAGAGCGGGAACTTCAAAGCGCGGATCGCCTTCAAGACACTTGGGACTTTCCAAACGGGAATCTTTTTCCGGAAGGGTGGAACAGTCCAAACGAGCGAGACTTTCCAGACGAGAGGAATTTTCCGCACGAGAGGAACTCTCCGAGCGCGAAGAGCTTTCTACAGAAGCGGAACCTTCCAGGCTAGAATCGCCTTCCAAGAGTTCTTCTCCTCGGAAGCGATCTTCCTCTTTGGGACTTCAGAAGGAAAGATCGGTGATATCATGTAAGAGAATAGAAAGGACTTCCAGCTCTCTTACAAAAGAACGTAGAGTGTGTTTTTCCGCCAATCCTTCCCCGAATAGAGGCTCTCCTAATGCATAATATGTGCGACCTACGGAGTGTTTGTCCGTTGCAAGGGATCGTTCTCCTTCAGCTGGGCTCGAGCTAGAGAGGATATCTTTGAAGACGAAGCCCCAGCTAATGAAGGACTGGTCTAATTATAAGACTTTATCCGCACTTCTGCTCCAGGGAATACGGAGAATCGCTGAGCCCTGCCGCTCCGCCTTCGCCTCGGTCTCTCTGTCGAGCAATAAGCCATATAAGTCCTCTGCCTTCTAGAAAATGAAACCGGCCATTTCAATGAAGAAGGCTCTCCAATCTCTCGGTTCTTGGATGAATTCCAAGAAAGAACTAGGAAAGACTGTCTTCTGTATGCCTCCCTCCAGACTGACAGGTAGAAGAGGCATTTGGTACGAAACAGGAGAGAATATGGGCCTATCTCTTCCTGCTTCTGCAGAGTCGGATTTCTCGAGTCTGGTAGACTCTTCTAGGAGACAAGCCTTATCCTCTGCACGATCTACTTGGAGCATGTCTGATTTGGATCATCTCCTCAAGGGTCTCTTCCACGTGCTGGAGGTTTTTAATTTCTTAGACTGGTCCCTTGGGGTAATTTCTAAGAAGTCTCAAGAATCGGAAAGTCTTAGCCCGGAAGTGCTTCATAGCATTTTGGCCTGTATTGATAAGGCGGTCCAGGATGGTTCTGGAGAAGTAATCTTCCCTCTTTTGGAGCAGGGATACTTAAGAAGAAAGCGGGTTTGGTTTTTGGTTCTTTTCTGACCAAGGCTGTTTCTCCTTCTCAGAGAACTGCATTGCTGTTCGCTCCTTTATCTGAACATCTGTTCCCTTCTTAGTTAGTGAAGGAAATATCACACTCACTTACTGAGGAGGCGACGCAAGGCCTTCTTGTCCAATCGGCAAAGAAGAACAGAACAGTTACGACAGCTGCTAAAAAAGTCTCACTTCCGTAACAACAGCCCTTTCGTGGAGGTCCCAAGACACGACCCCCCTTCAAAAAGAAGACTCCGACAAGCGAGGAAGATCAGCCTTCCGTTCCTTTAAGAAGGGAAAATAGCATACAGAACCTCCAAACACTTGTGGGCGCCAGGCTACTGGAATACTCTGAAGCCTGGGCAAAGAGAGGAGCCGACCCTTGGTCGATGTCGGTTCTGAGAAAGGGATATCGCATCCCCTTCAGGGACAGACCTCTCCTGACGTCGACTCCTCTCGAACTGTCAGCTCGTTACAAGGACCCTGTGCTGAGAAACACCCTCCTTCAGATGGTAGAGGAAATGTGGAACAAGGGAGTCATCGAGCCGGTGCTAGATCCACACACTCCGGGATTTTACAACCGCCTTTTTCTAGTCCCGAAGGCTTCCGGAGGGTGGAGACCGGTTCTAGATGTAAGTGCCCTGAACCAATTTGTAGAAAAAGAGAAGTTCTGTATGGAGACTTCTGCATCGGTGATGTCGGCCCCCCTTCGTCCAGGAGATTGGATGGTCTCCCTGGACTTACAAGACGCCTACTTCCATGTTCCCATTCATCCCTCGTCAAAGAAGTACCTTCGTTTCGTAATGAAGGGGAAGATTTTTCAGTTCAGGGCCTTGTGTTTCGGCCTATCCACAGCTCCTCAGGTTTTTTACGAACCTAATGAAGAATGTAGACCGAAGTGCGGCTTCATGTTTAAAGGGAATAAAAAAAATCTCCCTTTACTTAGACGACTGGCTAATCAGGGCCAGATCGGAAACTCAGTGTTTGGAGGACCTAAAAACGACCTTAGACTTTATTTGATCTCTAGGATTACTCGTGAACCTCGAGAAGTCTCAGATGATCCTCAGCCAGAACCTGGTTTATCTGGGGATTCAGATGGATTCTCGGGTTTTTCGAGTTTTTCCTTCGCAGGAAAGACTCGTACGAGGCTTTATGAAAGTCTCAAACTTCTTTAAGGAAGACAAACAAATTTCAGCGAGGGAATGGTTGAGCCTTCTAGGAACTCTTTCCTCGCTGGAACAGTTCTTCCCCTAGGGAGACTTCATACTCGCCCCCTGCAGTTCTTCTTAAAGAAAGTATGTGGAACTGGAAGACAGGACAACTTTCGGAACTCGTTCCAGATACCTCTCGAGGTAAAGAATCACTTGAGATGGTGGTTAGCCCCCCTCAAAAAGAACGAGGGAGTGTCCTTATCCGTGCCGAACCCAAGCCAAGTGTTGTATTCAGACGCTTCGGAAACGGGATGGGGTGGCGACCGCTAGGACGAAGAAGTGTCAGGCACCTGGACAACGAGCAGGATGTCATGGCACATCAACTGCAAAGAATTGATAGCCATACACCTTGCCCTCAAGTACTTCGAAATCAAGAGTCAGAGAGACGGGGTGGTCCAGGTCAACTCGGACAACACCACCACTCTGGCATACATTCGAAAGCAAAGCGGGACTCATTCGTTCTCCCTCTTCAAACTGGCGAGGGATCTCTTAGTTTGGGCAAAGGAGAGAAACATCATCCTCCTCACGAGATTTGTCCAAGGAGAGAGGAACGTGAGAGCAGACAGACTGAGCAGGAGGAACCAGGTCCTTCCCCACAGAGTGGACCTCCACTCAGAGGTCTGTCGACATCTTTGGGCTCTATGGGGTAGACCTCACATAGACCTGTTTGCCACGTTCCTCTCCAAAAGGATAGACATCTTCTGCTCTTCAGTAGAAGATCCGAGAGCATTCGCTGTTGACGCCCTTCTACTAGATTGGTCGGGCCTCGATACATACGCCTTTCCCCCATTCAAAATTCTGGGCGAAGTAATCAGAAAATTCGTGGCCTCAAAGGGGATGCGGATATGACTAATAGCCCCATATTGGCCAGCTCAAGATTGGTTCACAGAGGTACTGGAATGGACGGTGGACTTCCCCAGATCTCTTCCAAACAGAGCAGATCTGCTCAGACAACCGCACTTCGAGAGGTATCATCAAAACCTCCCCAATCTCGCTCTGACTGCCTTTCGACTATCGAAAGACTCGTCAGAGCGAGAGGCTTTTCTCAAAAAGCTGCAAAGGCTATCGCTAGAGCCCGTAGACCGTCAACTATACGGGTCTATCAATCGAAGTGGGAAGTCTTTAGGAGATATTGTAAATCGAAGAAACTGTCCTCCTCCAATACCTCTGTGAGCAACATTGCAGATTCCTTCTTTTCTTGAGGGAAGAATCGCATCTTTCCGTATCCACTATAAAAGGGTACAGGAGTATGCTTTCAGCTGTTATCAGGAACAGAGGCCTAGAAATAGCTGATAATAAGGATCTTTCGATACTTCAAAAATCAATACTCCTAGAACCCCGAGCTGGAATCTGGACGTAGTCCTAAAATTTCTAACCTCGAAGCGGTTCGAACCTCAACACCTTGCCTCCTTCAGAGACATTGAGAAAATGTTTATTTCTGTTGTCTCTCGCTACAGCCAAAAGAACGAGCGAGATACACGCTCTTGATTCTAGGGTTGGTTTTAAAGGAGAGGCTGCCATTTGTTCGTTCCAGACTTTATTTCTGGCGAAAAATGAAAATCCTTCAAAGCCCTGGCCCAGGAGCTTTGAGGTAAAGGGCCTGTCGAACCTTGTAGACAAAGAGATTGAGAGGTCCCTTTGCCTGGTAAGGGCCCTTAAATTTTACCAGAGTAAAAAGAAGCAGCTGGGAGGTTGTCAACAGGGTCTATGGTGTTCTGTGAAAGATCCTAAAAGACCCATGTCTAAGAACGCCTTATCCTTCTTTGTAAGAAGTGTAATTACTGAGGCTCACAATGATTGCCCAGATGACTCCTTCAAACTTCTTAGAGTTAAAGCTCATGAAGTTCGAGCGGTTGCTACGTCTCTAGCCTTTCAAAGGAATATGTCGTTGAAGAATATTCTTGAAGCGACATATTGGAGATGCAATTCAGTTTTTGCATCTCATTACTGAGGATGTCAGGGTAACCTTTATGAGAAGTGCTTCTCTCTCGGTCCGTTTGTGTCAGCGGATACGGTGCTGGGACTTGGAGCAAAAACTGATCCTTAATTATTACCCTATAGTTAGAGATGTTCTTGGTTTTCGACTGTCAAAGGCACTAGGCGTTGCACAGGCGACCGTGGCTTTTTGTCAGAAGGAACTGAAGAATATCAGACAAATAAGGGTGTACCAAAATTTTTTTTTGGTACTGGTGTGTGTGTGTATATAGTGGTGTTGAGTTTTTGTTTTTGGGTGTTGTCAGGAGTTGGGGATAATCCTTACAATCTTTAGAACTAACACAGGTGTTAGGATCAGGTGGTCGGGATGTATGTTTTTGCTCCTCGTATATGCTTTTAAAGCAGGTGTATTGTCATATTAGTGGATTAGCACCCATTGACAAAGGCCATTTAGGCTCTGCCGAGTAAGTGGATAAGACCCCATTGGCAGACCCACAAGATCTCTTAGCCATAGATCACTATCTCGCTGAGGCTCTTGAAGCGAAGCAGACTCCTGGCAGTAGATACGAAGTCTTCGCTTAATCAGGTAGGAACCAAGGTTTATTTGTACTAACATATGTTGTTACCTGTCTATTTCAGTATTTAGCTGTCTCTTACCCACCACTGAGGGTGCCAATCAGCTAAGTATATATCTGACAGGTAAGTTGTATGTATAAAAATGATATTGTTATGATACAATAAAGTTTTATACATACTTACCTGCAGATATATACGATTAATGGCCCACCCAGCCTCCCCGCAGGAGACTGGTGGTAGAGAGAAAGAATCTGATAGAAAACGGGAATGGTTCCTATTCCTGCCACCCAGCGGCAGGACGGTAGACACCTGACCTACCTGTAGCGTGTGGCGCGAAATTTGAATTTCTGTTCGGGACGACGAGTCTAAAGAACTAAGTATATATCTGCAGGTATGTTATGTATAAAAAAACTTTATTGTATCATAACAATATCATTTTCAATGTGTTACTTAGCTATCTAATTATGCATTGATTTGCATAAAACTATTATGGTGGCTTGCTGGAGGTTTGAAAATTATTTTGCAGTCATCAAAAAGAAATATTTCGAAAAGGGAATATTTTAGAACATTTGGAAATATCGACAAAAATGAAAATTAATTATTACAGTATTTTAGGTAAAAAATGGATGATATATATTTTGTAAAGATTGAAATTATAGCATTATGCAAACAAGTTGTAAAAAAAGTTTCATGATGTAACTTACCTACGTACGAGGCACACACTTCGGACACAAGAAAAAAAAAAAAATTAGAAATGAGCACTCAAAAAAAAAAAAATAAAAATGAGCACTCGGGAAAAAAAAAATTAGAAATGAGCAACTCAAAAAAAAAAAAAAAAAATTAAAAAAAAATAAAAAAATTAAAAATGAGCACTCAAACATTACCCCAGGCACATACGGGATACAACACACCACCCTCCAACATATTCCAGTAATAAAACAAAACTATACTAGCATGAACCCTGTCTCTTCACAATGTTTACCATATAACTTTGCTTTAAAAAAAAAAAAAAAAAACACACACACACACACACACACACACACAGAAAGGGCATTCGAAAGGAAATGGATCAAGTGTCAATATATGGGATCCCAGCCACTTCCAAGGTCGGTCACGCAGGTGTTTACGCACAACAAAAGAGAGAGAGAGAGAGAGAGAGATGTTTACGCACAACAAAAGAGAGAGAGAGGGGGGGGGAGAGATTTTATTTTTCGCACAACAAGAGAGAAGGAGAGAGAGAGAGCGAGCTTTACTTACTGCAACTTTCAGAGATGAGATGGAATTATTTATATGGAGAGAGAGAGAGAGCTTTACTTACTATAGCTTTCAAAGATGAGATGGATTCATTTTTAGAGACCTTACCTTACAGACCTTACAGTTCGTTCGGGTTGCCCCAGGTCCCTCAGTGTGAGGCGCCTCTAATGTCTACCAGAGAGTTGCTAGTACATCTTCCGGTATATTTTGCATCTTCCAATCTTGGATGGTCTGGGATGCAGTTTTAGATATTTGTCGAGCTTATTCTTAAACACATCTACGCTCACTCCTGATATATTCCTCAGATGAGCTGGCAACGCATTGAATAGACGCTGCATTATCGATGCTGGTGCGTAGTGGATTAATGTTCTGTGTGCTTTCCTTATTTTTCCTGGTATAGTTTTGGGCACTATTAATCTACCTCTGCTTGCTCTTTCTGATATTTTTAGTTCCATGATATTTTCTGTTATTCCTTCAATCTGTTTCCATGCCTGAATTATCATGTAGCGTTCTCTTCTCCTTTCTAGACTATATAATTTTAAGGATTGTAGTCTTTCCCAGTAGTCTAGGTCCTTAACTACTTCTATTCTAGCTGTAAAGGACCTTTTGTACACTCTCTATTTGTGCAATATCCTTTTGATAGTGTGGGGTACCATATCATATTGCAATATTCAAGTGGACTACGAACATATGTTTTATAAAGCATAATCATGTGTTCAGCTTTTCTTGTTTTGAAGTGCCGTAACAACATTCCCATTTTTGCTTTACATTTTGCCAACAGAATGGCTATTTGATCATTGCATAACATGTTCCTATTCATCATCACACCAAGGTCTTTAACTGCTTCCTTATTTGTGATTGTCTCATTATTAGGTCCCCTATATGCATATAGCTTTCCTTCTCTGTCTCCATAATTTATTGATTCAAATTTATCAGAGTTAAATACCATCCTATTTACCTCTGCCCAAACATATACTTTGTTAAGGTCTCTTTGTAGAGCGTTCCTATCTTCATCACAAGTAATTTCTCTACTTATTCTTGTGTCATCAGCGAAACTACTCGCTACCGAATCCTTAACATTACTGTCTATGTCTTCAATCATAATAACAAACAATATTGCAGCTAGCACCGTACTTGTGGCACACCGGATATTACCTTGGTTTCATCCGATTTCTCATCGTTTGCAATAACTATCTGTTTTCTGTTGTGTAAAAATTCTTTTAACCATCTTCCTACTTTATCTACGATATTGTGTTTTCTAATTTTCTTTGCTCATATATTATGGTCTACTTTGTCAAAAGCTTTTGCAAAGTCTAGATAAACCACATCTGTTTTCATTTCCGCTTTTCATATTTTTGAATATGTTCTCACGGTGGACTAACAGTTGGGTTTGTGTACTTTTTCCGGGTACGAAACCGTGTTGTCCTATATTAAACAAATTATTTTTTATTAAATGTTTCATAATATTTTTCTTCATTACCCTTTCATACACTTTCATAATATGTGATGTTAGACTCACAGGCCTATAGTTACTTGCCTCTAGTCTTGATCCACTTTTGAAAGTAGGGGTGATATATGCTAATTTGTGCTCATCATAAATCTTGCCTGTATCTACACTTTGTCTTAATAATATTGCAAGTGGCTTTGCGATAGAATGAACTACTTTCTTTAACAAAATAGCAGGGACTCCATCCGGCCCTGCAGCAGCTCCATTTTTAATTTCATTAATTGCCTGCACAATATCAGCTTCATTAATTTCTATGTCAGCTAAATATTCACTATTTTCGTCCCTTACTTCTATATCATTATCTTCATTATCTATTCTAGGGGTGAATTCTCTCTTATATCGTCTGCCAGTATGTTGCAAATTCCTTTTTTTCATTCTTTAATCTCCCTTCAATTCTCAGAGGGCCTATTTCTATTCTTTTATTCATCTTCTTCGCAGATGAGTATAATAGTTTGGGGTTTTGCTTGATATTTAATAGGGTTTTTTCTTCCAAGTCCCGTTTTTCATTTTCTTTTGATTGTATAATCTTTTGTTCTGCATTTTCTATCTTACTTTTTAGTTCTATAAATTTCCATGCATTTTTTTCTTTGCAAGACCTTTTTTCCACTTTCTGATTTTCTGGAACAAGATCCTTCTGTCTCTTGGTATGCATGAATGATGTTTACTTTTCTTCTTCGGTATATATTTATCCACTATTTTCTCCAATATCTTATATAATATCTCCGTATTTACCCTTAGTCATTCTTATGTTCAATCACTTACGAAAATGTTATCCCAATCTTTGTTTAATTCTTCATTAATTTTCCTGACCATTTTTTAATATTTTTAACTGTAGAAGGTTGTATTTTTTTCCATATCCTTCCCACTTTTTCATTTCTTGCTTATCTCTATTTTCACTTGCTTTGGAATGAACTGTTATCTATTTTTCACTTGCTTTGAATGAACTGTTAATTCTATGACATTATGATCTGAAATACTCGCATTATAAACTATTATTTCTTTAACATAATTCACATCGTTCACAATACTTGGTCTAAAAAATTTTCCTTTCTTGTTGGCAGGTGATTTATTTGTTGAATGTTGTATTCTAGTAGCATATCTAATAGCTTTTCAAATTGCCTCTTATCTTCTGCACTACTATTACTCTCTTTTTTATATGTATAAGTACAACCACAGTCTCCTATTCATTCTTTCCATTCTACGAAAGGAAAGTTGAAGTCACCAGATAGGAGAATAGTCCAGTCCTTGTGATTTCTACATATATCATCCAATTTTTCAATTATTAAGTCAAACTCTTTAGTATTAGGAGGTCTATATATTACTATGTTCATCAATTTTTCAGATTCAAATTCTACCGCTATTAGTTCACATTCTGAGTTACTATATTTCTCATATATTTTTCCTTGTTTTTTGTCTTTCCCATATATTGCGGTTCCCCCTTGATTCCTATTTTTTCTATCTGATCTATAAGTTTGGAACCCTTTTATTTGATCATCATTCCCAGTCTCTGGAATACCAGGTTTCACTTATATTCATTATATCTATTTTCTTTTCCATTTTGGGTTAGTTCTTCTAAGTACTCTATTTTTCTTTTTGAGTTACTCGTAACTAAACCCTGCGCATTCATCACTATGATGGTTTGCGTGTTTTCTCCTCCATTTCAATATTGGTAGTAATAAGGATTTTCCCATGTCTCTTTCCTGTTCTGGTATGTTGTTCTTTTTTTCATTTCCAGAAATTCTGACATTAAAAAATCCAACTTTTCCATAATATTTGATCTTCCTTCATCATAATTATTCATTTTGTGTCTGAATCTGCAATTTTCTCCGTTTCTGCAATATCCTCTTGCATAATAAATACAGTTATTATCTCTTGAGTAGAATTTCGGAGCTGATGCTTTGAAATTTTTTGCTGACACCTCTGCATATCTCATTGGTGGTTTGCTTTTCTCTTTTACCTGATATTCTTGATTTCTCTCTTTATTTGTTTCTTTCTTATTTTGGATTTTATTACTTGGTTGGTTATTTATTTGATTATGATTCATGGCTACAGAGAGAGCGAAGAAGACGAGAGAGAGAGAGAGAGAGAGAGAGAGAGAGAGATATGCGAAACACTAAAACAAAGGATGAGAGAGAGAGAGACCCACAAATATACGAAACAAACAAAGGATCAAAGAGGCATTAGAGAGAGAGAGAGTGAGCGAGAGAGAGACCCAGAAATATGCGAAACACTAAAACAAAGGATGAGAGAGAGTGTGAGAGAGAGCCCAGAAATATGTGAAACACCAAAACAAAGAGAGAGAGAGAGAGAGAGACCCACGAATATACGAAACACTAATCATGAAGGATCAAAGAGGCTGAGAGAGAGAGAGAGAGAGAGAGAGAGAGAGACCCACGAATGTACGAAACACTAATCATAAAGGATCAAAGAGGCATGAGAGAGAGAGAGAGAGAGAGAGAGAGAGAGAGAGAGAGAGAGGGGGGGGGGCAAAACATTAGAAATGAGCACTCGGAAAAGAAGGTAAACTGAATCTTCGCATACAACGCGCCAACCTCCAACATATTCCACTATAAACATTTATACTAGCATGAACAAAACTATACTGACATGAACAACACTACTAGCATGAACACTGTTCAATTTCAATATGCTACGTTTACCTAATAATTTTGCTTTTTTCATATATATATATAAAAAAAGGGGGCATTCAAAGACGCATGGATTATTGGCGATATGGCACCTCAGCCACTACCAAGGTCGCGCACACGTTTGCTGCAAACAGCATACGAAGTAAAACGTCTCCCATACATGATTACGCACATAGTAAAACATTTCCCAATATAAAAAACTATACTAATTAGCTATTATGCCACAGTCCTACACGTATCGGCTACGTAATAACTTTGCTCTTCGCAAAAAAACACAGAAATTAGCACTTGAATGTCACGTGACCATAAGGGCATATCGTAGGTCGTACGTAAGTGGCAGGCATTCACAAAGGCATTCATTTTATTGAAACATCATCCTCCGACATATTCCAACAGTACAAAATACGATTGAAATGAACAATACTCAGTATCTGACATTTACCTAAAAACTTTGCTTTTTGCAAAAACTTCAAAAAATTACACTCGAAAGAAATTAGACAATATTTCTGCTATATGGCATCTCAGCCGCTCCCAGAGTTGCTCACGTGACCCATAAACATCCCGAAACAATTTACAATATAAAAAAAATACAATAATTAGCTATTATGCACACAGTCCGACATGAATTGGCTACGTAATAACTTTGCTATTCGCAAAAAAAACACAGAAATTGGCACTACAAGGTCACGTGACCTTGAGCGCATTTACGACATGATAATGCATTCACAAACGCATTCATTTTATAGTAACATCATCCTCCGACATATTCCAACAGTACATAGCACGATTAGAATGAATAATACTCAATATCTGATGTTTATCTAAAAACTGCTTTCTGCAAAAAATGCAAAAAGTGGCACTCGAAGCAAATTGGACAATATGGCGGTATGTGGCATCTCTGCCACTCGGTTTGTGGTGTATCACTTAGATATAGGACCCAGCTTGACTTTCCAACACAACAAAGTCACATGACTATACACACTGTTCATTGAGAAACTGTTATGTAATAACTTTGATTTTCGATCACTAACCTTTCTACTAAGATGTGGGTCGTCCTTGACCCAAGTGGTTCCTCAGAAAATAGGGATGCACTGAAGAGATGGGCTGGCATGTCTGCTCACCATCAAACCTGAGAGCATACTAACCGTCTGCAGGTCGATTACACCTGCATTCGACATGGGTGATAATTTATGGGAAAAAAACATGTTTTTTTGAAACACTCCTTGGGTCGTGCATGACCCACGATATCTGTCCAGGGTTTTAAGCCACAGTTCCCACCCGGCAGCAATACATGTTTGAGATGTTGGGGATGGGGGTGGGGTTAGATAAGTATAATCTAAAACACTTAAATAGCTACAAAGTTCTCAAATCCATATCTTGAACAGCACCATTTCTTATTCCGAAAATAAAACAATAGTATTAGTAATGGTCGGTCCTCTGTTCTCTTGCCAGACCACTAGGGAGATGTTCTCGAAGCTTGTTTATGAATTTCTTTATTTCCTTTGTTATGGCACTACGAAATTTTATGATGTTTGGTTCATTTGCCTGTTTCCGTTTGCTTTCTTTAACACAGACTGACCTCTCATTGTGTGATGTTATATACTTCTTGTTTTCAGTCCACTAATTTTCCAGCAACTGCTAATAAGGCATTTTAATTATTTGCCGTGAATAATAATTGGTTATAAAAGATGTTGTTGTAGTAATGTCATTTTCTCTCCTTCATTTCACAAGTTTAAGAGGAGCGTTTAAATTAAGACGACTTGAAGGAGAGATTGCAGTATTGCTTTTCCATTTACGTTCAGGATGGCTGTTCAGGTCGGTTGTTTCTTTACTGACCCTTTATCAAACCCATCCGGAACATACATTGAACTCTTCCATTAACAAGAAATTTCCGTGAATAGATCGCATATCGCAAGATCCACAATATCATTTTAGTTTTAAACCTTTTTTTTATATAGAGATTTACTGCATATTATAACGGAATTAAGTGGTGACATATTTTGTTGAATATGGGTAAATAAATCTTTGTATCTTGGTTCTGCAGCCACAGAGTGCCATATAGTGGCTTGAAATAATGGTATTCTTAGTGAGCAATTTCATTTTATATAACTCGTGAGGTCAGTTGGACAAAATTACCCCCTTGTTAGGCTTTAGTGAGGTGTCTGATGGTTGTTAGGGAATAAAAGGTGCACAAAGAAGTTAGAAGGCGGTCTACGTTAGTCGTCATGTTTAATGTTCTTTAGCATAAGATTCTCTCTCTCTCTCTCTCTCTCTCTCTCTCTCTCTCTCTCTCTCTCTCTCTCTCTCTCTCTCTCTCTCTCTCTCGTAATTATTGTATTATGATTATTAGTGGTTGTTTGTGAATGGCGATGGAATGTAGACAAAACCAAGGACAAAACAATGGTTTCCCTTTTAGGTGACGTATGTATGAAAAACATGACGTAGAATTAGCTTTGTTAAACTGATATCTTTGATAATTTACGAAAGAAAGTTGTGTATCTCTGAATTAAGTTCCTTTCGCAACTAATGACTGATTTTGGTAAAACGTGATCAGATGAGTATTTTAAAACTGTAAACAAAATCAGAATGCAAACGGTGCATCATCGCTCTGTTCATATACTATTATAATATAATAGATAATACATGCAATAATTTTATGTAAGATACAGTAAAACAGGTTTCATTTAAATGATAATTATTCTCAGTGCAACTATTATTCGACTTTTGCTTCTCAATGCAACTATTATTCGACTTTTGCAAGAGAATATCTATCAGTGTAACAATCTAACCCAGGCAATTCTCTCTCTCTCTCTCTCTCTCTCTCTCTCTCTCTCTCTCTCTCTCTCTCTCTCTCTCTCTCTCTCTCCTCCTGGATACTAATGGTGGTACTCCATCCTCCACAAAAAAAAAAAATTCTTCTTTCATAATTCTGGATGAAGCTATTATAACCCTGTTCATGATTCTGGATGAAGCTATTATAAAGCTGTACTGACATAAACAACCGAATTGCGAAACAGCTGATTGCAGACGTCATTGACCGTAACTATTGAGTGTATAAGAGGAGCTCCGTTAAAATTGGCAAGTTGTTGAACCCTGCCGATTCTCAATGGGGGCTTCCATAAGTAAAAATAAAATGCATTATTGTTCATTTCTCATGCAATGGAGATGTCAAGAAAGAATACTAGTTAATTAAAGCTGCAGGTTTTAGCCTTGGTTGAATAAAACGAAATACGGCCAGGGCAGGCAAAAGTGATGTCTGGAACTGGGGAAATCACACCTAATGCTTTTACAATGAATAATATGTGCACGTTTTAAACCAAACCTCATTGATGTTCGCTGTGATTACCAGAAAAGGTATCTCCGAAATATACCTCTTCTAATAACTAATGGCAATGAAGATATTTATAGTACTCAGTCAGCCAATATTTTGAAAATGTGAACAATATCAAATGCAAATGGTTTTCATGGCGATGTTTATAATTTGTAATACAGTAACAATATGATAATAGTTATAGTACTACTGTAATTAGAAACAGCAAGCAAAACAACCTTCACTTAAGTCATCATTATTATAGATATATGCTGGGTTGATGGCAACAACAAAGACCTTCCCACAGTCCACTTACAAATAACCACAGGTGACGCCACCAGAATGAAGAACGATCCCTTTCAATTATTGCATTCCATCTCAACAGTACACCCACTTCTCTTAGTGCAGGCTCTCCTGCATTGGAGGGATTTGGTATTCCTCTTGCGCTGCATCATTGGGCTTGCCTCCCAATCAACTGAAGGAAGAATCTCCAAGTGCTCCCTACAAGCTACTACATGATACTTCACTGGAGGGCCGCTGGACACCTTAAATGATGCTTGGTCAGAGTCAGAGAAGACAGACTGGACAAATGAACTCCCTGACATCTGAAACAATCTCAGGGCAGCTTGGGCTGTGGCTCAGTCCTCCGAAGCAGGCGCACAGGAAAAAGTGAAAATAAGACTGGATAAATGTAAGTGCTTCACATTGGACCCACACATCCTCTGGAAACCTTCAAGGGACCCCACAAGATGCTCAGGAAGGAGACGATTCTCAATTATCACGTGAATTGCGAGGAAAGGTTGGTCAAATGGTTCAACATTATTTTTCTGAAGTCCTACCATCAACTGCAGGAGGAGCAGCAGCTCAGTGAACACTTACCAAGTACAGTGACCATGGTAGGAAACATCACAAAAACCCAGCCTCCTGAAAATAACTGAAGAGTTGCTGGCTAACATCTGTTACATCACCTCAGGATTAGAAGACAACCAGCGGTGGGGCCACTTTCACCATGTCCTTTGGCAGCTTATGCAAAGACATGCCCTTTGGCCTGAAGAATGCCCCTAGATTTTTCCAGTGCTTATAGAACAAAGTGTAGCTGGTATAAAATATTGTGTTCGTCTACCCATATGACATAGTAATATATGCAAACTCGTGGAAAGAGCATCTCCACATCTTTGCACAAGTGTTAGCTGTTGTACCGTGAATCAAGCTTCATGTTACCATTATTAATGCTAGTTTGGGGTGGCTGAAATGACTTAATTCTACAAAATTTTAGGGAATGGCAAGCTCATGCCAATGGACGCTAATGTGCGCCCAACTAGGACATGCCTTATCGAAGAACGAAGCACACCAATTTATTGGAATGGTGCAGTGCTTCCAACGTTTCATTCCCAACTTCTCCAATGAAGTGGCTCCTTTCACCAACCTCTTTTAAGGAAATTAACAATTCTGTTGTACGCTGGAGGGTTAAATGGGTATGGCCACTAGAAAGAGGTACTAATGAGCCATTTGGTCCTCACACACTGGTTAATAACAGTCCATTCTACCTGGTAGTTGGAGCCAGTGATGATGGCATCGGAGCAGTCTTGTTGTAGGAAAAAGGTGAAGTCAAATGTCCAGTAGCCTAAAACTCAAAGAAGCTCAACCTGGCTCAGACCAGATACAGCACTATCAAAAGAGTTACTGTGAATCTTTGAGGCTTTGAAACACTTTGAAACCTTCCAGCAATGGCCACAAATACCCTTTAATCGTCTTAACTGACCACAAACCCATAAGCTATGTAACAACCTTCAGAAATCAAAACAAAGGACTCACCAGATGGTGCTTAACCTCCAGGACTATAACTGGAAGGTCCAACACATCAGAAAAGATACCAATAACAAGATCTCTGATGTTCTGTCCCAACACTAAGTCCTGTCTTTAACACACAAAAGATGTAAAGCTCATATGGCACCCATAGCTTGTGGCACAGTGCCTAGTCTGTAGCAAGAAATTTGGCACCCTACCCAGGGAACTATGCCAGGTTAGTCCCTTTGCTATTGTACAGTTGTAATATTGTAATATTTCCTTCTAATTTGAACTTATAAGCATTTATAACCTTATTTGCACCTTATAATGGCTCACCTTTTACTTTGCCTTCCATGCTGCCCAGTTCAGAGTGCCATCCACTAGGTCTCTTAGCATTATAAGTTGTTGCAAGTTGTTGACTTTCCTTTGCATGTAATTGCTTGCACTAAGAGCTTAAACCCTTGTAAAAGGCATTTCATTGTATTTTCCTGAGTCCTTAGGCCCATGTGGCGGATGTGTCATGCTTGGCTTGATACCACCATCTTAGCAAAGGCTGTGATCCACAAGCAATTATTTGATGCAAAGCTTCATCAAGGCATTAAAAATTGCACGGGATTGTACCACTCCAGCTAAGTCTGGTATGTGTGTTGACAGGTAGGTAACAGGATTAGTCTGTATGCATGTATTCTTATGCTTGTCATACTTTTACCGTCAATCTTGTTTATTTCCCTTTTTTTTAGATTAGATTTAATGGAACACTACCCCAATATTTTTTAACTATATTTAATGGTAAACTACGCCATCAATTTAATATTCACTTAAAGCTAAATTAAACTTACAATAGTTGCAGATGCTTCATAACCAATTCAAGTGTGCCAAGTGAAATGTTGCTAATTCGTAAAAGCAGACAGCTGAGTATAAGGTTATTCAAGCACAACAAAAGTTTTAGGGGAAAGACAGGAAATGTAAAGCAATCGGACTCATTGGTAGATATTCACACTTTAAAAGAGGGCTACTAGGAGTGTCACAGCTCCGCAGCCCCCATGCTCTTTTTTTGCAAAACTCAGAAGTGCAAGCCCACACACACAGCCAAGAATACGAGCCTTATGCTTTTCCTTTTTATAATTAAAACTCAACAATTGATTTGACAGGGTCTTTTTACTCTCCCTTGCTGAAATGGATCACCTACCTTTGTGCTTCCCTTTTTTATTATGCCTTTGTTTTGCCCGAAAACTCCTCTTTTCCAGCGAAGGCCTTCTTCCAGGAATTGACACGTGGAACACAAGTGCGGGTTAACGGCCTTTGTAGACAAAGGGTCATTCACACCTGTACGGCCCAGGGCGACATACACCAGCAGAGAGTGAGAGGTCATATGAGGCCAGTTCAGAGATCAACCTGAGTGCACTGCTCGTACTTGGCTTCACTGATAGCGTACCCATCCAAGTGCTGCCATGGTGCCAGTCATAGAAGTCCCACTCAACCGAGTATCCTATTGACTCTTTCACTCCAGGAACAAGTTAATGTGGTGAGGGTGGAGTGTATAGTTAACTTTTACTCTTATCTCATACCATCTCAATTTTCACTCACATTTTCAAAGGATCCTATAAATTGTTGGTAATCCATCACCAATGTTTTAAAGAGTAATTTAGTTGATTTAAAGTTTAATGTTATCGTCTTCAGCACTCCTGTTGTA
>NC_061087.1:72376974-72391974 GCF_015104395.2 Macrobrachium nipponense | reverse complement strand
ATAATATGTATTCCTTACAAGATATATTATAAATAATTTATCTACTAATATCTTACAAATTCATTAGAGTATTTTCTTTAATGGATTGATATTATTACTATTTAAATTAACATTAATGTTGGAAAATTAGTAAATTAATTAATTATCATACAAAAAAACATGCATCTCAGTGAGAGAGAGAAAATTACTTGATATCATTTAATCTTGTTCAACGTGATGCAACAATAATTAATATTAATAATTGAAAATTTACACATTTTTTGTATTATAGATATGTACTTGCTCATGAAAATAGCATCAAAATACACCAATTAGTGATTTTCTAAATTTTTTTATAATTTATGGATAGGTTCGATAGACAAACCGACGAATAGGCGAGTCCACGATACGTGAGAACACAAATAAATACATGTATGTGTGTGCGTGTTCCAACTTTGGTGGAAAAGGCAATAGGACAGTAGGCTAAAAGTCTCTTAGACATCCCCTCTAATGAGTAAGGTAAGGTACTAGGATGGCAATTCTATCTTGGAATAGTTGTTAAGAGACACCCCCTTCAATGTGAAAGGCGAAATTTATATATATATATATATATATATATATATATATATATGTGTGTGTGTGTGTGTGTGTGTGTGTGATAGAGATTTGGTTTAAAAGTCAATAGAATGGCAAACAGAAGAATAATGTGTATTCGGGCCATCCCTACTAACCTGTAAGTGAATTAAATTATATATATATATATTATATATATATATATATATATATATATATATATAATTTAAACATGTATGTATAATGCATCATTGGTGGAAAAATGCATTAGTATGGCAAACTTATCTTAGAACAGTTAATGAGAATCAGAAGGCTAACATCTCTTTTGAGACAACCGGTCTAAGGAGTAAGGTGAAATTAATATAGATAATCTTACATATTTTAGTGTAGTTCTGGGTTCATACCTTGGCAGTTACGCATCTGTTGGTACTCAACACACCCATAAATGTAAGTAAGATTGAGGAATCTGATAATGCAAGAAAGGGAAGGACATAGGAGAGAAATTATTGATCTAAATTATTTCAATGTTATTTACAATGCTCAGGAGATCAATTATGGGGAACCATATACACTAAGTTCTTGGCAGCGTTGAGACAAATTAATGCAAATGTTAAAAAAGAATGGAGTGCCACACAAATAATGAAATGTGATGAACACTTTGTGAAATGCTTAATTGATGGACATATGGGAATAGTGGATGCAGATGAGTGCACAACGATATATACATTCTTTTTGTAATGAAGAGAGAGGAAATGATCGCTGGATTGCCAAAGCACTTACAACATGAGTGCTGAATGCTGAAGGTGGTTACATCAAACTATGATAAAATAATTTACACTGTTACCAACAATTTGTTAGGGTTTTGAGAAAATGCAAATAAAAATTGAAACCCCTCCACAGTACATTATTCCTGGAGTGATGAGCATTGGCTGTAGAGTAAGTAGGATACTTGAGTGGGACTTATGATTAGCACTAAGGGTGCACTTGGATGGGTTGCTATCGGTCAAGACAAGTTTAAGTGGAGTACTCAGGGATAGAGGACCATTCTGGATTGTACTGGGACAGTTGTTTTTCTGTTGCTGATTGACTACTGACCTGGCCTTCTATGACTTCTCTCTCTCTCTGCCGGTATTTGCCACCTTTGTTGTACTTATGTTAACTATCCTTCAAGTGCCAATTTCATTAGCCTTGCCTCCGATGTTTCATGTGTCAGAGGAGTTTCAGCAAGGAGAAAGTCATAAAAGGAGGGTGAAATATAAAAGTAATTTAGTAGAAGTTCATTGAGGGAAAGTACAAAGACACTGACATATCAATTATAAAATTCCTGTGTGTGTGGGTTTACCGTCTTCTAGATGTGTTTTGCAAAAATGAAGCATGGTGGCTGTGAGTGGTGACACTTCTAGCAGCTCCCACTAAAAGTAAACATTTTACGCCTATTTCAGGCGTGAATGTCTGTCAATGAGCCTGACTGCTTTACATTTATTGTCTAATAAAAACTTTGGCTGTTGTACTTAACCCTTTAAGGCATTAGTTTTTTTAGCACCTTGCAAAGCATTTGATACGTCTGACAGACTCCTTTTTTTTGAAAAATCTAAAGAAGTGGTTGTAATCGTTTTCAACCTAATTCGGGACTAACCACCCCCAGGGGAACTTACTGTCACTCCAACCAGGGTCATTTCCACCGCAAGTGCCAGCCAACCGCCCACGGCAAGTGACTGCCCACTCCCCCTGGATAACCCCCCATCCACCCAAATGATCAGCGCATTCATCTCCCATCTTCGTGAGTAGCCATGAATTTATTAAACATAATCTCTTGGAATATTTTTGGCCTCAAGCGGAACATTCCTCTCCTAAACATGCTCTGCAAAAATTTCAACGGCATCATTGCATTGCAAGAAATGCTTCTCTGGCCTCATGACCTTGCCATCTGCGATTCAATTCTTGAAGACTTCAGAACCTTCTCGACTTCATCGATGCAAGTTACAGATCAGATCATAGCCGGTCGCCCGAAAGGGGGACTTTCTTTCCTGTGGCACAAATCGTTAGACAATATGATAAAAGTGATGACCTACAGGAGTGACAGATTGCTGGGGCTTCAAGTGACAGTAGGGAACTCTAAAATCCTAATAATTAATGTTTATATGCCATGGGAAAATAAAAATAATTTTGATCATTACTGCATGATCCTAGGGGAGTTACACAGTATTATTCAAGATTCTCCTGCTGATCATATTTGTATAATAGGGGACCTTAATTCTCACCCCACAAAACAATTTTATAATGAACTTACTCGCTTCTGTCAAAATCATGCTCTCCAAATTAGCGATGTAATGCTCCTCCCTCCCTCCCTCCTACTCATATGTACATAATAGAGTGGACGCAATTACAACCTCCTGGCTGGACCACTGCATCACATCTCCACAACTTCATGATTCTATTATGACCTGCAATATTCGCTACGATCTTGCAACGGGCTACGACCACATCCATTACAGGTGTCGTTCAGTACCCCATCCCTCCCTACCGTGAACCCACTAACTGACCGCCCACCAGCGGTTAACTGGGAGTTTACAAACCATCAGAAAACCAGATACTTTAGGGCGACCACGGAAACCAGGTTGCGGTCAATAATTCAACTGGCTGACGCCTTACTGTGTACCAACACAAAATGTAGAAATGACCACCACAAGAGGGATCTTAATGAATTCTATTCGAACATAATCTCCGCTATGCTTGCTTCGGGCAGGACTGCCTATAGATTTCGTCAAGGTAATTCTCGTAATATACCTGGTTGGAATGACTTGGTTAAGGATCTGTATACGTACATACTCACGAGAAATGTTTTTACTGTGGAGGCAAAATGGCAGCCCGAGGGAAGGACACACTGCATTACTAATGAGGCAGGCGAGAGCGCAATTCAAACTTGTTCTTAAGCACTGCAGGTTAAATGAAAAAGCACTACTAAGAGCCGATGCAATGTCTAGACATGTAGAATCTGGTGATTACCCTCGTCTTTGGAAAGATATCCAGTCCTTGAATCCCAAAACTAAAAAGCTATCACAGAGAGTAGGGGAAGCAGTCGGAGACGAGGCTATCGCAAGGATGTGGGGTGATCACTTCAACAATATCCTGAATTGCAGAAATGATCAGGATTCCCGAAGCGAGGTAGATAACCTCCTTAATGACAACATTTAATTCATTTTGCAGACCGTATTACGCCAGGTAACATCAGCGATGCCATAAACAGCATACCTAATAATAAATCGCCCGGCTGTGATGGTCTTCCCGCAAAGGCTTTCAAATTCTGCCATCCGATAATTTACATTTTGCTAGCTGCCTTATTCAATGCATGCATAATTCACCAGTTTCTTCCAGACTCCCTACTCTTAGTTCACCTGATACCATTAATCAAAAACAAGCTAAAGGATGCAGCTGACCCTGGCAACTACCGGCCAATTGCAATCACAACGATCGCATCGAAGATACTTGAGTCGGTTCTTCTTGTGAGACTTCTCCCCTTTCTACACACTGACAACCAGTTCGGGTTTAAAGCAAACCACTCAACCGACACCTGCATCTACATACTGAAAGAATTGCTGAACTACTACCTATCATCAGCATCTCCTGTTTTCCTGTGTTTCGTAGATGTGAGAAAAGCATTTGACAGAGTAAACTACCTGAAGCTATTCCTGAAGCTGCATAAAAGGGGCACACCCCTATATCTAATTAGCATTTTACATTGCTGGTTCTCCACACAGCAATTCTGTGTCAAATGGGGCAATGTATTATCGTACACCTTCGGCTCCCTAAACGGGCTTCGGCAAGGGGGCATTCTCTCTCCATACCTGTTTAATACGTACACAGATACCTTGAATGTGAAACTGAACTCACTCCCAATCGGATGCACTGTCAATGAAACAACTATAAACAACCTCTGTTACGAAGACGATATGGTTCTGATTTCCCCATCAGTGCATGGCCTCAAAAGACTCATCGACACTTGCTGCCAATATGCAGAGGAATTTGATATAATCTACAACGAAACCAAGACCCAGTGCATGTCGCTGCTCCCGAGATCGCTTAAGCATATTGCAGAACCACAAATTTTCCTCGGAAACCATCGGCTGGAATTTGTGCGCGAATTTCCGTATTTGGGTCACATTATTACCGACGACCTAAAAGATACGGCAGACATTGAACAGAGGCGTCATAAACTATGTGCAACTGGCAACATGATTGCAAGGAGGTTTGCCTTCTGTCACCGAGACGTGAAACTGGTGCTCTTCCGCTCGTACTGCTAGAGTATCTATGGGTGTTCCCTCTGGACGAACTATACCCGAGAGACCATGAGACGTATCACTGTTGTACACAATGACATTCTGTGACGACTCACAAACACTCCACGCTACCACTCCGCCACACAGATGTTCTTAGAAAACCACCTGGACAATTTAAAAATCATTGTAAGGCGAACAATGTCCAGCCTGGTAACCCGAGTGAGAAACAGTGGCAACTCGCTCATACAAAGCATCCTAAGGAGTGAATTAAGAAGATGATCTAAATTGTGGGAAAGATGGGAAAATGAGGCCTTTGTCCCCTAAAGGACTTAATCTCTGTATTAGCAAGATGTCTTCTGCAGATTTTGTCATTATTATATTTATTGCTGATATTTTATTTTTTCATTATTTCTGTGATTACTATCAAGTTAGTTTTATTTTTTTATACATTCAATTTATGTATTTAGCCCTCTGGACCTGACTACTGTAACCACCTAAGGTCTCTAGTTGAAATTTAAGTTATATAATCTGTGCACTAACTGTTATAACTCACAATGCATTTTTTTTTCTCACCAATATTATTACTTTTACCGGTATTATGATTACTATCTTTTATGCTACCTCAGCTATTTTGTGGACCAGTGCCGATTACTCATTTTTCCTATCATGTTGACTCATATATCTAGATTGTGTATGTTACTGTGTATTTTGTATATTATTTGTATATGGCCCTGAACCGAAATAAAGGATATTATTATTATTATTGAATTAGTTAATTTATTTTCAAGTGAACATGAAAGTCATTGCATAGTATATAGTACTTTAATTTAATCTCAATTAAATAAGTGAAATGTACATGATTGATATTGAAAGTGTGACAAGTATAAGAATACATGCATATAGACAAGGGCTTGTACTTGCCTGTTAATGCAGAAACCAGATTTATTTGTAAATTAGAAAGAATTCCTTGCAATTTTTAATGCCTTGAGTTTCTATGCATCAAATAAATACCCAAAGATATGCTTATTTAATGAATTTCACCATACTTTGCTAAGGTGGTGTTATGGTGTGTCTCTAAGAAACAATGAAATGCCTCATGCAATTGTTTAGGTTCTTCAAGGAAGCTGACGGATGGCACTATGCAGCATGAAAGGTGAAGTAAAAGTTGAGCCGTTATAGGGTGCAAATGATGCTGTAAATTCTTATAAAGTTCAAATAGAAGGAAATATTACACTCTTACAACTATACAAAGCAAGGTGAGTAACCTGGCATCCCTCTTGGGGTAGGGTGCCAAATTACTCAAAGTGGTCAACTCTGTCACATGGGCACAAGTGCCAAGATAACTCACTGTCTGAAGTAGGCTACCTGGATGTTCTACACAGTTGACCTGTCTTCCTTGAATTTTTTCTAGGTTGATTTTTCGATGTTGTGGGAGCCGGTGGACCAGTCTAGAGAAGGGCTGGAGTGCCACCTAATCCAGGTGTTACAACAACGGAAGTTGGTGCGGTGTCAACAATTTCTGCCATTTGCTGTCGTTGCTCTTTTATCTCTGTCCACCAGATTTTTATTCTTGTGAGGACTGGGAAAGCCTTTTGGGAGAGTCAAGTTCAATTATTGATATATTCTTGATGGTGTTGATTTTGTGTTTTCCAATTTTAACCCCATTGGGACCTTAAGACTGTCTAGGGATTCCTGTACTCCTTTGATCACGTCCAGATTCTTGAGAATTTATCATTTGTCTCCGAGTTTTTTCCAATTGTTTCTGAGAGTGACTTTGCTATTAGGAAGGCATTTTCTGCCGTGTGGTACGCTGCAGGTAGGCTTTATGCATATATATATATATATATATATATATATATATAATATATATATATATATATATATATATATATATATATATATATATATATATATATATATATATATATATATATATATATATACACACATACATACATACACACATACACACACACATATATATATATATATATATATATATATATATATATATATATATATATATATATATATATATATATATATATATATATATATATATATACACATATACATATTCATACATATACATATACATGTATGAGGTACATTCAAAAAGTATCCGACCTTGGTTCATAAAAGGACAAATAATTCACCAATCAGCAAATTAGTTTTGTGGGATTTGACAGCACTCTTACTGCGCATGCGTGTAAATTTTAAAAGCTCTATTGTGTGGCAGTACCCGCCTGTGAGGGCTAGAGTATAGACGTTCAGCACAAGCTCGTCGGATTATCGTCCTTACACAACATGTCGGAGCACATCCACTAGCGCTACTGCAGTAAGTTCTGCTATAAGCTTGGTGATACACAAGTTCTAACTATCCAGAAGATTCAGCAAGTCTTTGGCGATGAAGCCATGGGAATAACACAGATAAAGGAGTGGTATAATCGCTTCAAGCAAGGACAAACCTCAGTTGAGAGCAAGCCACGGTCAGGCAGCCCATCCACCAGCAGAAACGAAGAATTCGTTGAAAATGTTCGTCGAATAGTGGAGGACGACCGTTGGATAACCATCAACGAAATTACTGAAGAAGTAGGAATAAGCACAGGATCAGTTCATACAATTTTAACGGAAGATTTGGCCATGCGACGAGTGTCTGCTAAATTCGTTCCCAAGTTGCTGGTGGAACCGCAGAAACAACTCCGCCTGGAAATTGCATAAGAACTGCTTGACTGTGCTAACAGTGATTCTGACTTCATGAAGACTATCATCACTGGTGATGAGACATGGGTGTACGGATAAGACCCGGAAACTAAATTTCAGTCATCACAGTGGAAGCATCAGACATCACCAAGACCCAAAAAAGCACGAACGACAAATTCGCATCAATGTCAAGGTAATGTTGACATGTTTCTTTGACTCCATTGGTATTGTGCATCATGAATACGCACCAGCAGGACAAACAATTAATAAGGAGTATTATCTAGAGGTTATGCGACACCTTCGAGATGCTGTACGACGGAAAATGATCGGAAATGTGGGCGGTACGAAACTGGCAACTGCACCATGACAATGCACCTGCTCATTCTGCCCACTTGATCCAAGCTTATCTGGCCAAAAACAACACTCCACTTGTTCGGCATCCTCCCTACTCTCCAGACATGGCACCTTGTGACTTCTGGCTGTTCCTTAAACTGAAAACAACCCTAGGGATGCGTTTTGAGTCGAGAGAGGAAATTATGAGAAAAACGGCAGCAGAGCTTTACAGCATCCCAATGTCAACATTCCAGAGATGTTACCAACAGTGGCAGCACCGGTGGGAAAAGTGTGTGCACTCCCAAGGGGAGTACTTTGAAGGTGATTGAATAAAAAAAAATTTCAAATGTGCTATTTTTTTTTTTTTTATGGACTAAGGTCGGAAACTTTTTGAATGGACCTCGTATACACACCACACACACACACACATATATATATAATGTCTATATATATATATATATATATATATATATATATATATAGACATTATATATATATATAGTTTTTTATATATATAGATACATTATATGTTTATATATATATATATACATATATATAGAACATATATTAACATTATATGTATATATATATATATATATATATATATATATATATATATATATTATATATATATATATATATATACACATATATATATATTACATATATATAACTACATATATATATATATCATATATATATATATATATATATATATATATATATATATATATATACATATATATATACATATATATATATAATGTTAGTTTCTGATTGATAAATTACGGGCTGCTCGGTGATCAAGATCCCGTGCTGAAACAAGGTCAGCTTAATAAAAACAACAAGAAGTTCTCTCGATGCGTTTGTTCGATCTCACAATGGCAACCTTATTGTAGAATAGTTATGAGGACAAGAAGGTTAACATCTCTTAGAGGCATCCTGTGTGAGGAGTAAGATGAAAATTATATACATATATAATATATATACATATATATATATATATATATATATATATAGATATATATATATATATATATATATATATATATTTTGTCTTTTCACATCACCGTGATTCATATATGCATTAAGCTACAAATGTTCTTTAATATTTTATTTTCTGTACCCTGGAATTAATGTATTTTATACATGTTAACCGAAGATGAATTTTTTTTAGTTTTTAAGAAATTTGTAGGCTTTAAAATTCAGGAAGTGCAGTGAAGTTCTTTAAGCACAGGGCTATCACGAGAGGTATAAGTTAACGCTGCCTCTCACCTGCAAATTCATGTCGCACTTAGGTTTTCGTTTAAACAGCTTTACTGTACGTCCTGAATTCTTGGTTCCGTGGTTCGCACCCATAAGCCGGCAAATTTCGCAGATGGCGAAATTTCCGCCTTGTGTTCCTAACACTGAAAAATGTGACATTGAACCTCTGATGGATTCAGGAGTTGCTGGCGGGTGTAAAGCCAGAGATAAATTTGATGGCTTTGGCTTCGGTCATTTATGAAAATGGCATATGTTCTTTACTCGGTATAAATGGGAATTTGAACCCTTTTGGATGCTGCTGACGGACATAAAGCCAGACTTGGCACTATTGGCAGTGCTCATTCTGTGTTCAGGAGACTCCAAGGAAGGTTTAGGGAAAGTTTCGCTTATGTTTTTCACTCTTGACAAAAAAAAAAAAAAAAAAAAAAAATTCCCTTAGTTTTGAAGGTTTACTTTTTATTCCTAATCCACAGTTCCCATCCGGCAGCAATACATGTTTGAGATGTTGGGGATGGGGGTGGGGTTAGATTAAGTATAATCTAAAACACTTAAATAGCTACAAAGTTCTCAAATCCATATCTTGAACAGCACCATTTCTTATTTCGAAAATAAAACAATAGTATTAGTAATGGTCGGTCCTCTGTTCTCTCGCCAGACCACTAGGGAGATGTCCTCGATGCCTGTTTATGAATTTCTTCATTTCCTTTGTTATGGTACTACGAAATTTTATGATGTTTGGTTCATTTGCCTGTTCCTGCTTTCTTTCTTTAACGCAGACTGACCTCTCATTGTGTGATGTATATACTTCTTGTTTTTAGTCCTCTAATTTTCTAGCAACTGCTAACAAAGTATTTTAATTATTTGCCGTGAATAATGATTAGCTATAAAAGATGATGTTGTAGTAATGTCATTTTCTCTTATTCATTTCACAAGTTTAAGAGCAGCGTTTAAATTAAGACGACTTGAAGGAGAGATTGCAGTATTGCTTTTCCATTTACGTTCAAGATGGCTGTTCAAGTCGGTTGTTTCATTACTGACCCTTTATCAAACCCATCCGGAACATACATTGAACTCTTCCATTATCAAGAAATTTCCGTGAATAGATCGCATATCGCAAGATCCATAATATCATTTTAGTTTTAAACCTTTTTTTATATAGAGAGATTTACTGCATATTATAACGGAATTAAGTGGTGACATATTTTGTTGAATATGGGTAAATAAATCTTTGTATCTTGGTTCTGCAGCCACAGAGTGCCATATAGTGGGTTGCAATAATGGTATTCTTAGTGAGCAATTTCATTTTCTATAACTCGTGAGGTCAGTTGGACAAAATTACCCCCTTGTTAGGCTTTAGTGAGGTGTCAGATGGTTGTTAGGGAATAAAAGGTGCACAAAGAAGCTAAAAGGCGGTCTACGTTAGTCATGTTTAATGTTCTTTATCATAGATTCTCTCTCTCTCTCTCTCTCTCTCTCTCTCTCTCTCTCTCTCTCTCTCTCTCTCTCTCTCTCGTAATTATTGTATTATGATTATTAGCGGTTGTTTGTGAATGGCGATGGAATGTAGACCAAACCAAGGACAAAACAATGGTTTCCCTTTTAGGTGACGTTTGTGTGAAAAACATGATATAGATTTAGCTTTGTTAAACTGATATCTTTGATAATTTACGACAGAAAGGAGTGTATCTCTGAATTAGTTCCTTTCGCAACAAATGACTGATGATTGTGGTAAAACGTGATCAGATGAGTATTTTAGAACTGTAAACAAAACCAGAATGCAAACGGTGCATCATCGCTCTGTTCATATACTTATATAATACGATAGATAATACATGCAATATGTAAGATACAGTAAAACAGGTTTCATTTAAATGATCATTATTCTCAGTGCAACTATTATTCCACTTTTGTTTCCCAATGCATCTATTATTCGACTTTTGCTTCCCAATGCAACTATTATTCGACTTTTGCGAGAGAATATCTATCAGTGTAACAATCTAACCCAGGCAATTCTCTCTCTCTCTCTCTCTCTCTCTCTCTCTCTCTCTCTCTCTCTCTCTCTCTCTCTCTCTCTCTCTCTCTCTCATGGACTGTAATGCTAATGGTACTCCTCCATCCTCCACGAAAAAAAAAAAAATTCGAATTTCATAATTCTGGATGATGCTATTATAACCCTGTTCATAATTCTGGATGAAGCTATTATAAACCTGTACTGACATAAACAACCGAATTGCCTAACTATTGAGTATATTAGGAGCTCCGTTGAAATTGCCAAGTTGTTGAACCCTGCCGATTCTCAATGGCGGCTTCCATAAGTAAAAATAAAATGCATTATTGTTCATTCCTCATGCAGTGGAGATGTCAAGAAAGAATACTAGTTTATTAAAGCTGCAGGTTTTAGCCTTGGTTGAATAAAACGAAATACGGCCAGTGCAGGCAAAAGTGATGTCCGGAACTGGAGAAATCACACCTAATGCTTTTGCAATGAATAATATGTGCAAGTGTTAAACCAAACCTCATTGATGTTCGCTGCGATTACCAGAAAAGGTATCTCCGAAATATACCTCTTCTAATAACTTATGGCAATGAAGGTATTTATAGTACTCAGTCGGCCAATATTTTGAAAATGTGAACAATATCAAATGCAAATGGTTTACATGGCGATGTTTATAATTTGTAATACAGTAACAATATGATAATAGTTATAGTAATACTGTAATTAGAAACAGCAAGCAAAACAACTTTCACTTAAGTCATCATTATTATAGATATATGCTGGGTTGATGGCAACAACAAAGACCTTCCCACAGTCCACTTACAAATAACCACAGGTGACGCCACCAGAATGTAGAACAATCCCTTTCAGTTATTGCATTCCTTCTCAACAGTACACCCACTTCTCTTAGCGCAGGCTCTCATGCATTGGAGGGATTTGGTGATTCCTCTTGCGCTGCATCATGGGGCTTGCCTCCCAATCAACTGAAGGAGGAATCTCCAAGTGCTCCCTACAAGCTTCTACATGATACTTCACTGGAGGGCCGCTGGAGATCTTAAATGATGCTTGGTCAGAGTCAGAGAAGACAGACTGGACAATTGAAATCCCTGACATCTGAAACAATCTCAGGGCAGCTTGGGCTGTGGCTCAGTCCTCCGAAGCAGACACACAGGAAAGAGTGAAAATAAGACTGGATAAAATGGCGACAACTCGAAGCTTTAACATCGGAGACCAAGTGTAAGTGCTTCACATTGGACCCACACATCCTCTGGAAACCTTCAAGGGACCCCACAAGATGCTCAGGAAGGAGATGATTCTCAATTATCTCGTGAATTGCGAGAAAAGGTTGGTCAAATGGTTCAACATTATTTTTCTGAAGTCCTACCATCAACTGCAGGAGGAGGAAGAGGAGCCCAGTGAGTCCTTACCCAGTCCAGTGGCCATGGTAGGAAACATCACAAAAACCCAGCCTCCTGAAAATAATTGAAGAGTTGCTGGCTAACATCTGTTACATCACCTCAGGATTAGAAGACAACCAGCGGTGGGGCCACTTTCACCATGCCCTTTGGCAGCTTATGCAAAGATATGCCCTTTGGCCTGAAGAATGCCCCTAGATTTTCAAGTGCTTATAGAACAAAGTGTAGCTGGTATAAAATATTGTGTTCGTCTACCCATATGACATTGTAATATATGCAAACTCTTGGAAAGAGCATCTCCACATCTTTGCACAAGTGTTAGCTGTTGTACTGTGAATTAAGCTTCACGTTACCATTATTAATGCTCGTTTGGGGTGGTCAAAATCACTTAATTCTACCAAATTTTAGGGAATGGCAAGCTCATGCCAATGGACGCTAACATGTGCCCAACTAGGACATGCCTTATCGAAGAATGAAGCACATCGATTCATTGGAATGATGCAGTGCTTCCAACGTTTCATTCCCAACTCCTCCAATGAAGTGGCTCCTATCACCAACCCCTTTTAAGGAAATTAACAATTCTGTTGTACTCTGGAGGGTTAAATGGGTATGACCACTAGAAAGAGATACTAATGAGCCATTTGGTCCTCACACACTGGGTAATGACAGTCCATTCTACCTGGTAGTTGAAGCCAGTGATGATGGCATCGGAGCAGTCTTGTTGTAGGAGAAAGGTAAAGTCAAATGTCCAGTAGCCTAATACTCAAAGAAGCTCAACCTGGCTCAGATCAGATACAGCACTATCAAAAGAGTTACTGTGAATCTTTGAGGCTTTGAAACACTTTGAATCCTACCAGCAATGGCCACAAATACCTTTTAATCGTCTTAACTGACCACAAACCCTTAAGCTATGTAACATCCTTCAGAAATCAAAACAAAGGACTCCCAGATGGTGCTTAACCTCCAGGACTATAACTGGAAGGTCCAACACATCAGAAAAGATACCAATAACAAGATCTCTGATGTTCTGTCCCAACACTAAGTGCTATCCTTAATACACAAAAGATGCAAAGCTCATGTGGCACCCATAGCTTGTGGCACAGTGCCTAGTCTGTAGCAAGAAATTTGGCACCCTACCTAGAGAACGATGCCAGGTTAACCCCTTTACTATTGTACAGTTGTAACATTGTAATATTTTCTTCTAATTTGAACTTATAAGCATTTATAACCTTATTTGCACCTTATAATGGCTCACCTTTTACTTTGCCTTCCATGCTGCCCAGTTCAGAGTGCCATCCACTAGGTCTCTTGGCATTACATTTTGTTGACTTTCCTTTGCATGTAATTGCTTGCACTGAGAGCCTAAACCCTTGTAAAAGGCATTTCATTGTATTTTCCTGAGTCCTTAGGCCCATGTGGCGGATATGTCATGCTTGGCTTGATACCACCATCTTAGCAAAGACCGTGGTCCACAAGCAATTATTTGATGCAAAGCTTCATCAGGGCATTAAAAATTGCACAAGATTGTACCACTCCAGCTAAGTCTGGTATGTGTGTTGAAAGGTGGGTAACAGCATTAGTCTGTATGCATGTATTCTTATGGTTGTCATACTTTTACTATAACAGCATTAGTCTGTATGCATGTATTCTTATGATTGTCATACTTTTACTATAAATCTTGTATATTTCCCTTTTTTTAGATTAAATTTTATGGTAAACTCCCCCAATATTTTTGGACTATATTTAATGGTAAACTACGCCATCAATTTAATGTTCACTTAAAGCTAAATTAAACTTAAAATAGTTGCAGATGCTTCATAACCAATTCAATTGTGCCAACGTGAAATTTTGCTCATTCGTAAAAGCAGACAGCTTAGTATTAGGTTATTCAAGCACAACAAAAGTTTTATGAGTGACACAGTAAATGTAAAGCAATTGGACTCATTGGTAGGTATTCACACTTTAAAAGAGTGCTGCTAGGAATGTCACAGCTCCGCAGACCCCATGCACTTTTTTTGCAAAACTCAAAAGTCCAAGCCCACACACATAGCCATGAATACGAGCCTTATGCTTTTCCTTCTTAAAATTAAAATTCTACAATTGATTTGACAGGGTCTTTGTACTCTCCCTTGCTGAAATGGATCAACTTCCTTTGTGCTTCCCTTTTTTATGCATTTGTTTGGCCGAAAACTCCTCTTTTTCCAGTGAAGACCTGCTTCCAGGAATTGACAGGTGGAACACAACTGCGGGTTAACGGCCTTTGTAGACAAAGGGTCATTCACATCTGTACGGCCCAGGGCAACATACACCAGCAGAGAGAGAGAGGTCATATGAGGCCAGTTCAGAGATCAACCTGAGTGCACTGCTCGTACGTGGCTTCACTGATAGCGTACCCATCCAAGTGCTGCCATGATGCCAGTCATAGAAGTCCCACTCAACCGAGTATCCTATTGACTCT
>NC_061087.1:72344474-72374474 GCF_015104395.2 Macrobrachium nipponense | reverse complement strand
CAAGAGATTCGTCCACAAGTAAGCCAATTTAGGTCACCCCCGCTGATAATCTTCCTTTAATCTTCTTAAGCGTTGGTTGAATGAACACTGCGTCGACGATGTCCGATGTCCAATTTCCTTTTGAGATGTTTCATTACCTGCTTCTCTTTTATTAAGGCCGATTCCCATCATTTGACTCTTGTACCGGCAGTTGCTGCTATAAATTACACGTGACATATTCAGTTTATTCTATGGTTATGTTCATTTATATGATTGAAAATAGCCGAGTTCTGTTGTCCATACCTAACTGACGCCGTTTGTGTTGTATTAATCTCTGGGGAAGTGATTTACCTGTAAATCCGATGTAAGAATTGGTCACAGTCCTGGCATGGATCTCATATACCCCAGAGTCTTTGGGCGGTGTCTTTTGTTGGACGTTAATCAGGGATTTGGCTAAGGTATTTGGGTAGGTGAAATGCAAAAAGGGTTGGGATTTCCCAAGGGTGTGAGTTACTCTCTTAATCGTCTCCAGGTGGTGGGGAATTTTTATTTTATTGTTGGGTGTGTCTCTGGTCTTGTCTTTAGGGGGTCGGTAGAAAATTACGTTTGCTTTTTGAATTGCTTTCTCAATTATATGGTCAGGATACATTAAGATGAAAGTTGCTTGCGAATTAGTTCAAATTCTTTTTCCAGGAAATCTGGGGAACAAATTCGTAAGGCTCTTAAGAATAGTTGCTAGCTAGACCTATCTTGATAGTATTGTCATGATAGCTAAAGTAGTGAATATATGAATGAGAACGTTGGTTTTTCTGTATATGGTAAATTTGTATTCTGTCGTGTCTCTGATTATTAAAACATCAAGAAAAGGAATTTTGTTGTCTGTTTCCCATTCAACTTTAAATTTGATGCTGGGCACTAATGCGTTTAATTTTGAGAAGAATTCATTAAAATTACCCCACTTATTATCCCAAAATGTTTAGTATGTCATCCACGTATCTCATCCACAGCATTTTTTTGGGTTTATTGCATTTATTACTGTAGTTTTCAAAGTATTCCATGTACAGATTGGCTAAATAGGACTTAAAGGACTACCCATACTACACCCGAATTTTTGCTTGTAGAATGATTCCCCGAATGAAAATACGTTTATTAGATGCACATAATTCACTAACTTTATTATTTTGTCAAGTGCCAAAGGGAAATGATCTGAATAGGGGATAATTTTTCTCTTAAAAACTGAAGAACGTCCTGTACTGGTACTTTTGTGAATAGGGAGTCTACGTCAAGGCTTAAAAGTTTTATGTTGTGAAGTGGTAATATGTGCTTCTCTGAATTTGTGACAAAAGTCTTCCGAATGTTTGATGTGACTGGGAGAAAAAGTGCCTAAAAAAGGAGAAAGGAGGCCAGCTAACCATTTAGAAATTTTGTAATTGAAAGCTCCGGCGCATGAAACGATGGGTCTGGAAGATGAACTGATTGTCTTTGTGAGTTTTTTGTGGTGGCTCAGACCATAAAAGTAAGGTAATTTTAAGGTTTATTAATTACTTTAAATTTCTCTAATAGTTCAATACTCTTTTTTGTCTTGCCAATTAATGGACAAAGACTTCTACCTCGACAAATCAACCAAGCTCCTAGCGACACAAATACTTACGAAAAACTGACGAAAAATCCCCTTCAGAACGTTTCCCACAGAATTTTTTCGGAAAGTAAATTATTAATTGGCCAAGACAAAAGAGTATTTGAACTATTGGGGGGGAGAGAAATTGTTTAAAGTAATTAATCCCAAATTACCTTACTTTTATGGTCTTCCCAAAACTCACAAAGACAATCTTCCATTCAGACCCATCGTTTCATGCGCCGGAGCTTTTCAATTACAAAATTTTCTAAATGTTTAGCTGGCCTCCTTTCTCCTTTTTTAGGCACTTTTTCTCCCAGTCACATCAAAACATTCGGAAGACTTTTGTCACAAATTCAGAGAAGCACATATACCACTTCACAACATAAAACTTTTAAGCCTTGACGTAGACTCCCTATTCACAAAATACCAGTACAGGACCGTTCTTCGTTTTTAAGAGAAAAATTATCCCCCTATTCAGATCATTTCCCTTTGGCACTTGACAAAATAATAAAGTTAGTTGAATTATGTGCATCTAATAACGTATTTTTCATTCGGGAATCATTCTACAAGCAAAAATTCGGGTGTAGTATGGGTAGTCCTTTAAGTCCTATTTTAGCCAATCTGTACATGGAATACTTTGAAACTACAGTAATAAATGCAATAAAACCCAAAAACATGCTGTGGATGAGATACGTGGATGACATACTAACATTTTGGGATAATAAGTGGGTAATTTTAATGATTCTTCTCAAAATTAAACGCATTAGTGCCCAGCATCAAATTTAAAGTTGAATGGGAAACAGACAACAAAATTCCTTTTCTTGATGTTTTAATAATCAGAGACACGACAGAATACAAATTTACCATATACAGAAAACAACGTTCTCACTTTCATATATTCACTACTTTAGCTATCATGACAATACTATCAAGATAGGTCTAGCTAGCAACCTATTCTTAAGAGCCTTACGAATTTGTTCCCCAGATTTCCTGGAAAAAGAATTTGAACTAATTCGCAAGCAACTTTCATCTTTAATGTATCCTGACCATATAATTGAGAAGCAATTCAAAAAGCAAACGTAATTTTCTACCGACCCCCTAAAGACAAGACCAGAGACACCCACCCAACAAGAAAAATAAAAATTCCCCACCTGGAGACGATTAGAGAGTAACTCACACCCTTGGGAAATCCAACCCTTTTGCATTTACCTACCCAAATACCTTAGCCAAATCCCTGATTAACGTCCAACAAAAGACACCGCCCAAAGACTCTGGGTATATGAGCCTCCCATGCCAGGACTGTGACCAATCTTACATCGATTTACAGGTAATCACTTCCCCAGAGATTAATACAACACAAACGGTCAGTTAGGTATGGACAACAGAACTCGCTATTTCAATCATATAAATGAACATAACCATAGAATAAACTGGAATATGTCACGTGTATTTATAGCAGCAACTGCCGGTACAAGAGTCAAATGATGGAATCGGCTTAATAAAAGAGAAGCAGGTAATGAACATCTCAAAAGGAAATTGGACATCGGACATCGTCGACGCAGTGTTCATTCAACCAACGCTTAAGAAGATTAAAGGAAGATTATTCAGCGGGGGTGACCTAAATTGGCTTACTTGTGGACGAATCTCTTGGTATAAATACCACCTTTTCTGTAAACTTTTCTCATTCATATACCTGAAGAGAGAGACGCGTCTCTGAAATATAGTACTTTTCTCTCTACATTTTGGTGTTTTTATGGGCTCCTTTTATTAGATGGAATTCTGTTGTTACAGAACACTTTTACCAGTCATATATATATGTATATATATATATATAAGGACAGGAACATTTATCTAGTTACTGTGAGTCATCCCCTCTAATGAATATTGGAAAATAATATAAATATATATATAATATATATATATATATATTATGTTTGTGTGTCTGTCTGTCGGTTTGTCTGTCTGACTGTGTGTGTATAATGTTGCAATTTATTGGAAAAGGCAATTAGGACCGGAACCTTTATTAGATGGTTAATGAGAACCAAGAGACTAACATTAATTAGAGCCTTCCCTTATATGTATAGTAAGGTGAAAGTATTTATTTACATATATATATATATATATATATATATATCTATATATATATATATATATATATATATATTATAATGTTGCAACTTTAGTGGAAAAGGCATTAGGACAGTATATTACCTTAATACTTAATTACGACCATAATATCAATTGCTAGAGCCATCCCCTATAATTGGTAGTCTTAAAATATAATATATATATTTCTATTCTAGAGTGAAAGGCATTAGGACAGGAACCATACCTTGGAATAGTTACTCAAAGCCGAAGGCTGAAATTTCTTAGAGCACTCCCCCCCCCTAAGGAGTAGGATGAAATATATATAATTATGCAAATTTAGTGGAAAAGGCCAGCATTGATTGGGACAAGGAGCTGTGTAACCTTGTAGAGGTGCAGTGGCTTAAACCTATCATAAGTCTGCTTGGGGGTTATGTTGGAACCTCTGTGACCTTTTAGGAAGCAATAGGCTTATGGATGGTACAAATTAATAGCTCTGAGGGCTCACGACAGGCCTAGCAAGCCAGTGAGCTGCTATAAATTGCTCATGAACCGCACGACTTACTTCAGGACTGACCCGTTGATCAAAGGATGCCCGGGCACATCCTAACTTGGAATGTTATTGGACATGGACAGGCAAATAAATCTTTGAGATTTAATTTGAGAGGTAAGGAGGAGGAGATAATCATGATGATGGATGAAAGAAAAATAGACATATTGGGGTTGTGTGAAACCTGTTTACCAGGAGAAGGAACAAAATTATTGCATAACAATTACCAATTATTTTACAAAGGTGGAAGAACTGCACGACACAGAGTAGGTTTTATTGTGAGTGAAGAGCTAGCTGGAAAAATTAGTCATCTAGAATTCAAGTGTGATAGGATTATTAGCATTTCCTTAAAGTTACGAACGTTTCAAGCCAGCATAATTCAGGTGTATTCACCACAGCAGGGCCGCCCTCCAGAAGAAAAGGAAGAATTCTACAGACATCTACAATAAGTAAAAGATTCTTTCCCATATGTAGAGAATACAGTAATAATTGGAGATATGAATGGACATATTGGGCAAGATAGGACAGGCATAGAGAGCATATTGGGAGCATTTAGAATTGGAGACAGAAATATAGCAGGAGAAAACACAATAGATTTTTGCATACTAAACCAGATGTCCATTATGAACTCTTTCTATAATCATAGAGACAGCCACAAGTGGACGTGGTACCAATGGAACTCGGCTTTAGGAGTATGTACTGAAAAATCAATGATTGATATGGCAATAACAAATAACAAAATTATGGTCAGAGATGTAAAAAGCATCCCCTCTGTGTCATTCGATTCAGATCTCAGGCTTCTCTTAATTAAATCAAAGATAACAAAACCCAAACCAATTAAAAGCCAAGTGAGAGAAAGATTTATTTTAGAGAATATGAGAGAAGAGGAGTGCATAGTTAGATATGAAAACGAAATAAGTAGAGCTAAACAAATGCAATAGGAGAGCAATGACCCAAATGAAAAATGGAGACACTTTAAAATGGCTGTAGTGGGTGCTGCTGCTAATACAGTGCAAAAGAAAAGAGTTCGAGGTAGGAGGAAAAAATAAACTGCTTGGTGGACCCCCACACTAAAGGCCGCTGTTGCAAACAAAATGAAACTTCAGAAAATGGATGAAAACTTTGAACTTGGAAGATCACAATAACTATAAAGAAGCCTCGAGAGAAATGGAAAGAATAAAAGCTCAAACAAAAAGAGAAACATGGGAAAGAATGGGAGGTCTGGGAAATTATCTCCAATGTACCAGAAAACTCATATATAGCACTGCCAAAAACTATAGAAAGGGAAGCCACCCTCCCACTTATGTAATCAAAGACCCTATGGATGGGACAATTTTAACCGAACCCCGAGAAATTGAATTAGGATGGAAACATCACTTTGAAACACTACTAAACAGCGAAAACAATGACCATGAAAAGCATGTAGAATTTGATGTGGTTGGGGATGCAGAACCTGACATAACAACACTGGAGGTAAAAAATGCTCTCAAGAGGATGAGAAACGGGAAGGCCCCTGGAGTGGATACAGTACCTGCAGAGCTCCTTAAAAACATGGGGGAGGATGGAGTCATCTGGCTACTAGAGCTAATCGACATACTCTTTAATGGGCAAATGCCACCTGAAGACTGGAGAAGAGATCTAATATGCCCAATCTATAAGAAAGGTGTTAAGACAAATTGCAGCAATTATAGAGGAATATCCTTAATGTCGCATGCTTTTAAAGTATATGAAAGAATACTTGAAACTAGATTGCGAGGATATGTTGAACCAAAGCTGGGTGAATGGCAAAACGGTTTCCGACCAGGAAGAGGGACAACTGATATGATTTTCTCCCTCAAGATGATATTTGAGAAGAGCTGGGGAATGGGACCATGGGACAGATATATTTGCTTTTATAGATCTAGAAAAAGGCGTTTGATAGAGTACCAAGAATGAAAATATGGGATGCCCTAAAAGACCCTTACTATGGAATCCCTGAGAAACTTATAAGAGCAATTTATAACACCTATCAAAACATCAGATCCAGAGTAAAAACAAATCAAGAGAATGAAGACTGGTTTGAAATTAAATCAGGAGTAAGACAGGGCAGCGTCCTTTCTCCTCCACTTTTTATATTGTTCCTAGATAAATGTATGATGGAACTAGGTGAGGATGAAGCTGCAGATATGAGCATCAACATTATGTATGCAGATGACCATACAATGATAGCCCCCAGTGCAGAATCTCTCCAAGAAAATGTCAACAACTGGAACGCGATCTTAACAGCTAATGGAATGTGGATCAACAAGAATAAGACAGAGATCATGCACCTATCACGAACACCAAGTAACGTAGATGTAGAATTAGAAGGTCAGACATTGAAACAGTGTAGAAATTTCAAATCCTTAGGAGTAGAGTTTAGTGACCAAAACGATTCAAAACTGGAAATAACTACCCGAATACAGAAATTCAGTAACATTCTGTATCTGCTCTACCCACTAATGAAAGACAGAAATAATACCTCGCAAAGTGAAAACCATGATATACCTCTCTATTTTAAGACCAATATTGACTTATGGCCATGAATCATGGACATTAACATCAAGAACTAGAAGCCAACTTTAAGCAGCTGAAATGAAAGCCCTAAGACTTATAAAAGGTGTAACAAGACTGGATAGGCTACGAAATGAAGACATTAGAAGAGAACTGGTAGTGGAGGGGATACTAGATTTTGTGAAGTGAGGATTGCTTAGATGGTTTTGGACACACCAAAAGAAGGGAGGAGGAGCGATATCCTATAAGGTTTTTGGAATGGACACCGGAAGGAAGGAGACCGGTAGGAAGACCAAAAATGAGATGGCTACAAAACATAAAGAGAGGAGTAGAGAGGAGAGGCTCTAGTTTGCGGGAAGTTGATGAGATGAGGCTCTATGATGATCGCCAAGAATGGAGACAGTTCCTGAAGCAGGACGACTGACAGGCCTGGAGGCCTACCTGGCGTCTGGTGAGAAAGCTGAGAATAGTGGAAAAGGCATTAGGATATTAATCTTGTCCTAGAATAGTTAATCAGAACCACAAAGTTAACATTTATTTGAGCCATCCCCTTGCAGGAGTAGTTGAAATTAAATTAAATATGATTTATATTATATATTATATATATAATATATATATATATATTTATATATATATATAATATATTATAATAGATATATATATATATATATATATATTAAATATATATTATATATATATATAGGTTTCCTAGTAATTCCAAACGAAGTAGGGGAAGGAAGAAAAAACGATGGATTGAGAAGCTAAGAAAATTTGCGGGTATAGAATGGCACAGAAACACCATAAACAGAAGGGTATGGAAGGACATGTCTGAGGCCTTTGCCCTGCAGTGGACTAGAAACGGCTGATTTTGATGATGGTAATAATATATATTATATATATATATATATATATATATATATATATATATAGATATATACATACATACTATACATACATAATTATAGTCATACACACACACACACCATCATGTGCATGTATGTATATATGTATGTATGTATGTTATATGTTAAATTTGGAACTTTAGTCAAAAAGGCATGATTACAGCAACCTTATCATAAGCCAGAAGGCTAACACTTCTTAGACCCATATCACCAAATAGTAGGGTGAAGTTTTATATATATATATATATATATATATATATATATATATATATATATATATATATATATATTATAATGTCACAACTTTAGTGGGAAAGGCATTAGGAGGCAGGAAATTTTTTTGTTTTTTGTAGACTAGTTATTTCTAAGCCTCTTGGGGCCATCCCCTCATATGGTCTATAGAGAATGAAATATATATATATATATAATATATATATATATATATATATATATATATATATATATATCTATATATGCTGAAACATTTGGGAAAAGGTATTAGGACAGGAACATTACTTTAGAATACTTATCAGAACCATAATGTTACTATTTTGTATAGTCATCCTTTCTAATGAGTAAGTGGAAATCGCATGTGTATTTACGTATATATATATATATATATATAATATATATATATATATATATTATATATATATAGATATATATTATGTATGTTATGTACGTATGTATGTAAATTATTGCAACTTCAATGGTAAAGGCATTATGACAGGTACCCTATTTTGGAATAGTTATTTAGAGCCACAAAGACTAACATTTATGAGAGCCATTCCTTTTAATTAGTATGGTGAAATTAAATTAAATTATATATATATATATTTTATATACGTGTGTGTGTGTGTGTTCAAATTTAGTGCAAAGGTAATAGGACAGGAAATTATTCTTAGAGTATTTGATCAGAACCGCAAAGGATGACATTTCGTAGAGCTATGTCCTAACTTAAAGGAGTAGGGTGAAGTTAATATATACTTATACTATATATATATATATATATATATAATATATATATTATATATATATATATATATATATATATATATATATATATATATATACTATGTCCGTGTTTGTGTGTGTGTAGCAACTTAGAGACAAAGTCATTAGGACAGGAACCTGATTTTAGTATAGTTAATGAAAACCAGAAGTCTAACAATTCTTGGTGCCATCTACTGTCAATAGTAAGGTTTATATTAATATATATATATATATATATATATATATTAGTATTGCCAATGTAGAGGAAAAGGCATTTATAATAGGAAACTTATCGAAGACTTGTTAGTCAGAACCAGTATGGCTCACAATTTTTTATTTTTTTATAGATATCCCCTCCAATGAGTAAGATGAAACCTGTATTTATATATAATTTTTGTAAGTATATATATGTATATATATATATATATTATATATATATATATATATATATATATATATATATATATATATATATATATATATATATATATATATAAAATATTGTAACTAAGTGGTAAAGGCTCCAGAACAGCAACCTCTGACCCACTAAGTTAGCAGTGACCATCTAATCCTTGCTGTCAGGTTTCTTTACTTTTTGACATGTTCACCCCCTCCCCCTTTCTTCATGTTTTTAAACAAAGGATAAGGTGGTTTTTATTTAATAATATATATTCCTTACAAGATTTATTATAAATAATTTATCTACTAATATCTTACAAATTCACTAGAGTATTTTCTTTATGAATTGATATTATCACTTTTTAAATTAATATTAATGTTGGAAAATTAGTAAATTAATTATCATACAAAAACATGCATCTCAGTATGAGAGAGAAAGAGAAAAAATTATTTGATATTTAATCTTATTCAACTTGATGCAACATTAATCAATATTAATATTTGAAAATTTATATGTATTTTTGTATCATAAATATGTACTTGCTCATGAAAATAGCATCAAAATAAACCAATTAGATTTACTAAATTTTTTCATAATTTATAGATAGGTTTGATAGACAAACCCACGAATAGGCAAGTCCCCGATACGTGAGACGCAAATATATACATTGTGTGTGTGTGTGTGTGTGTTCGTGTTCCAACTTTGGTGGAAAAGTCAATAAGACAGCAGTCTTATCAGAATTGTTAATGAGAACCAATAGGCTAAAGTCTCTTAGAGACATCCCCTCTAATGAGTAAGGTAAGGTACTAGGATGGCAGTTATATCTTCGAATAGTTGTTAAGAGAGACCCCCCTTCAACATGTAAGGCGAAATTATTCAATATAGATATAGATATATAATAATATATATATATATATATATATATATATATATATGTGTGTGTGTGTTTTACAGATTTAGTTTAAAAGTCAATAGGATGGCAAATAGAAGAATGTCTCTTTGGGCCATCCCTACTAACCAGTAAGTTAGAAGTATACTGCATCATTGGTGGAAAAATGCATTAGTATGGCAAACTTATCTTAGAACAGTTAATGAGAATAAGAAGGCTAACATCTCTTTTGAGACAACCGGTCTAAGGAGTAAGGTGAAATTAATATAGATAATCTTACATATTTTAGTGCAGTTATGGGTTCGTATCTTGGCAGTTATGCATCTATTGGGAATTAACACACCCATAGATGTAAGTAAGATTGAGGTATCTGATAATGCAAGAAAATCTTACATATTTTAGTGCACTTATGGGTTTGTGTCTTGGCAGTTACGCATCTGTTGGGACTCAACACACCCATAAATGTAATTAAGATTGAGGTATCTGATACTGCAAGAAAGGGAAGGACACAGGAGTGAAATTATGGGTCTAAATTATTTCAATGTATTTACAATGCCCAGAAGATCAATTATGGGGAACCATATACACTAGGCTCTTGGTAGCGTTGAGACAAATTAATGCAAATGTAAAAAAGAATGGAGTGCCACACAAATAATGAAATGTGATGAAGAACACTTCATGAAATGCTTAATTGATGGACATGGGAATAGTGGAGGCAGATGAGTGCACAACGATATACACATCGTTTTTGTAATGTAGAGAGAGGAAATGATCGCTGTATTTGCCAAAGTACTTACAACATGAGTGCTGAATGCTGAAGGTGGTTACATCAAACTATGATAAAATAATTTACACTGTTACTGACAATTTGTTAGGGTCTTAAGAAAATGCAAATTAAAACTGAAACGGTATGAAATAAGAGTCAAAGTTAACTGGGGGAAACCCCCCCCCAGCACATTATTCCTGGAGTGATGAGCAGTGGCTGTAGAGTAAGTAGGATACTTGAGTGGGACTTATGATTAGCACTAAGGGTGCACTTGGACGGGTTGCTATCGGTCAAGACAAGTTTGAGTGGAGTACTCAGGGATAGAGGACCATTCTGGATTGTACTGGGACAGTTGCTTTTCTGTTGCTGGTTGATACTGACCTGGCCTTCTATGACTTCTCTCTCTCTCTCTCTCTGCCGGTATTTGCCACCTTTGTTATACTTACGTTAACTATCCTTCAAGTGCCAATTAAATTAGCCTTCCCTCTGATGTTTCACATGCCAGAGGAGTTTTAGCAAGAAGAAAGTCATAAAAGTAGTGTGAAATCCAAAAGTAATTTAGTACAAGTTCACCGAGGGAAAGTACAAAGTCACTGACATATCAATTATCAAATTTTGATTAGAAAGGGACCAGCTTAAGGCTCAACTCCTTTTGCTGTGTGTGTGTGTTTACCGTCTTCTAGATGTGTTTTGCAAAAATGAAGCATGGTGGCTGTAAGTGGTGAAACTACTAGCAGCTCCCACTACAAGTAAACATTTTACGCCTATTTCAGGCATGAATGTCTGTCAATGAGCCTGACTACTTTACATTTATTATCTCTAATAAAAACTTTGCCTGTTGTACTTAACCCTTAAACGCCGAATGGACGTATTAAACATCGAGTCAAAATGTCTCCCGTATTCCGAATGGACGTACCATACGTCGACTCAAAATTTTCTTTTTTAAAATTCGCGGGAAAATACTTAAGGCCTACCAGCCGAAAACTTTTGAATCACGCGCCTTGGGGGATGCTGGAACTTCACGGATCAGGTGTTGTTTTGTTTACAATCGTTACGCAGGCGCGCAAGCTCGAATTTCTTTCTTGCCGCACTAAAAAGTATCTGTGACACATCTCGGAAATTATTTCATCACTTTTGACATAATTTTTGTACCATTTTAAATTAGCCGTTACATGGAGTATTATATATGAAAATGTGCGCATTTTTATGTAGAATACAACAGAAAAATACTCATGATTGTAGCTTTTTATTCAGTTATGAGATTTTATATAAATAGCGATAAGTGCCAAAATTTCAACCTTCAGTCAAATTTGACTCTACCGAAATGGTAAAAAAAACGCAATTGTAAGCTAAAACTTATATTTTAGTAATATTCAATCATTTACCTTAATTTTGCAACTAATTGAAAGTCTCTAGCACAATATTTCGATTTATGGTGAATTTATGAAAAAACTTTTTCCTTACGTCCGCGCGGTACTCTTCCCGAAAAAAATCATACATGCGATTGTGGTAATGTTTGCACCATTTTAAAATTAGCCGTTACATAAAGTTTTAAATATGGAAATGTGCGCAATTTCATGCACAATACAACTAAAAACAACCCATGGTTGTAGCTTTTATCAATTTTGAAATATTTTCATATAAAAAATGATAAGTGACAAATTTTCAACATTCGATCAACTTTGACTCTACCGAAATGGTCGAAAAACGCAATTGTAAGCTAAAATGCTTATATTCTAGTAATATTCAAGCATTTACCTTCATTTTGCAATAAATTGGAAGTTTCTAGCACAATATTTCGATTTATGGTGAATTTATGAAAAAAATAACATTTTCTTTACGTCCGCGCGGTAACTCTTCCGAAAAAATCATACGTGCGATTGTGGTAATGTTTGCACCATTTTAAATTAGCCGTTTTACATATGAAAATGTGCGCAATTTCATGTAGAATACAACAAAAAATAATTGAAGATTGTAGCATTTCTCATTTTTGAAATATTTGCATATAAATCACGATAAATAGAAAAAAAAACCACGTTCGGTCAACTTTGACTCTACCGAAAATAGCGTCGAAAAACGCAATTGTAAGCTAAAAGCTCTTACAGTCTAGTTATAATATTCAGTCATTTATCTTCATCTTGAAACAAATTCGAAGTCTCTAGCACAATATTTCGATTTATGGTGAATTAACAAAAAAAAAAAAAAAAAAAACTTCCTTCCCTCCGCGCGGATTCTCCGCCACAAATCTCCGAAATGCGTACATCCCATTCTCGGAATATTTGCTCCGTTTCATATTAGGCATTTCATAGAGTTTTATATATGAAAATGTGCGCAATTTCATGTAGAATAAAACGATAAATATTTGAAGGTTGTAGCTTTTCTTATTTCCGAAATAATTGCATATAAAAAAAATATATATAAAAAAATCTACATTCGGTCAACTTCACCTCCTCAGATATGGTCGAAAACTGCAATTTTAAGCTAATACTCTTACAGTATATTAATATTCAATCATTTGTCTTCATTTTGAAAGAAATTGGAAGTCTCTAGGACAATATTTAGATTTAGGGTGAATTTTTGAAAAAAATATTTGATTACGTCCGCGCGTTACGAATTCATGCATTATTTTGTGATATTTTCTCTGTGTTGCTTTTATTGTTTTACAATGTGTTATATACCAAAATGATCGCAATTTAGTGTACATTACAACGAAAAAAAAGTAACTTGTTACCTTTAAACCGTTTTGCGCACAGCGCAATATTTCGTTTTTGCGCTATCATAGTATCGCATTATTTATATATGATAATGATAATTTTTTTCATTTTTTATGGTTGCATACTAAACTTCAGCCAATGAGAAAAAAAGGAGCCAAAAATGAACTCTTAATCTTGAAAACTAAGCGCGCTGTGATTTTTTGAAAAAAAATTTTTTTTCCGCTTCCGCGCTCACTCTGAAACACCTACTGCACACGGGAGACATTTTTTTTTTTTACCGCTTCGGCGTTTAAGGGTTAAGTAATTTTATACTAAGGTGTCTACTTGGATTGTACTGGGACAGTTGCTTTTCTGTTGCTGATTGACTACTGACCTGGCTTTCTATGACTTCTCCCTCTCTCTGCCGGTATTTGCCACCTTTGTTATACTTATGTTAACTTTCCTTCAAGTGCCAATTACATTTGCCTTGCCTCCGATGTTTCACGTGCCAGAGGAGTTTCAGCAAGGAGAAAGTCATAAAAGGAGGGTGAAATACAAAAGTAATTTAGTAGAAGTTCACCGAAGGAAAGTACAGTCACTGACATCAATTGTCAAATTTTTATTAAAAAGGGACCAACTTAAGGCTCAACTCCTTTGCTGTGTGTCTGGGTTTACCGTCTTCTAGATGTGTTTTGCAAAAATGAAGCATGGTGGCTGTGAGTGGTGACACTACTAGCAGCTCCCACTACAAGTAAACATTTTATGCCTTTTTCAGGCGTGAATGTCTGTCAGTGAGCCTGACTGCTTTACATTTATTGTCTCTAATAAAAACTTTGGCTGTTGTACTTAAGTAATTTTATACAAAGGTGTCTGCTTTTAAGAAAGTGAAACTTTTTGAGTTGGCATAATTGAATTAGTTAATTTATTTTCAAGTGAACATGAAAGTCATTGCATAGTATATAGTACTTAAATTTAATCTCAAGTAAATAAGTGAAATGTACAAGATTGATATTCAAAGTATGACAAGTATAAGAATACATGCATATAGACAAGGGCTTGTACTTGCCTGTTAATGCAGATACCAGACTTATTTGTTAATTAGGAATAATTCCTTGCAATTTTTAATGCCTTGAGTTTCTATGTATCAAATAAATGCTCAAAGATATGCTTATATAATGAATTCCACCATACTTTGCTAAGGTGGTGTCATGGTGGCTGGTATGACATAAATGTTATGAGGTCCTAGTGTCTCTCTAAATGCCTCTTGCAATGGTTTAGGTTCGTCAAGGAAGCTGGCGGATGGCACTCTTCAGCATGAAAGGTGAAGTATAAGTTGAGTCGTTATAGGGCGCAAATGAAGTTGTAAATGCTTATAAAGTTCAAATAAAAGGAAATATTACACCCTTACAACTGTACAAAGCAAGGTGAGTAACCTGGCATCCCTCTTGGGGTAGGGTGCCAAATTACTCAAAGTGGTCAACTCAGTCACATGGGCACAAGTGCCAGGAAAACTCACTGTCTGAAGTAGGCTACCTGGATGTTCTACACGGTTGACCTTTCTTCCTTGAATTTTTCTAGGTTGATTGTTTGATGTTATGGGAGCCGGTGGACCAGTCTAGAGAAGGGCTTGAGTGCCACCTAATCCAGGTGTTAAAACAACTGAAGTTAGTGCGGTGCTAACAATTTCTGTCATTCGCTGTCAAAGTTCTTTTATCTCTGCCCAATAGATTTTTTTTCTTGTGAGGACTGGGGAAAGCCTTTTGGGAGAGTCAAGTTCAATTATTGATATATTCGTGATGGTGTTGATTTTGTGTTTTCCAATTTTAACCCCACTGGGACCTTGTCTTCCCAATGCCGGGGAGATTTGCACACTAGTGTTTTCAAAGGCCTGGAGGGCTTAATGTTGGATAATTGGTAACCGCCAGTGCAATGGCTGGTATAGTTGCCTTACTACAGCAATCCTTCCAGATTGTTGAGTGCCCATAAATTTTGCATGTAGTGCAATAAAATTTGCTCCAGTCATTTTGAGTAGCTGGGGGAGATTATTGATATTTCTTGGATTGATCGGAGGGAGGTGGTGCATCAGCTCCCACTTTGGATTGTGTCTGGAATTCCAGCTGCCCTTTCCTTTTGCATTGAGTGCATGTAGGAGATTAGTAGAGGGCCCATTCTTTGGTTGGGCTGTCACTGATGTGTGGCCAGGAGGAGATATCTTCTGATTCAGGGCGCTGGCTGAAGGATGGAAGGTTTCTCTATCATCCTTTAAGCGGCAGAACTCACCAAGTGTCTTTTGACATTCCTTGCGTAGGTGAGTGCCTAGTGAACTTGGGGCATAATAAAACAAATCCTCTAGCCGCATGCTTTCTAGGTCCTCAATAGTTTTGCATTTGAGGGCTTAACCCTTGAGAGCCGGGCTAGAAAATCTATATGCAGCACCCCAGGCCAGGGAAACTATGAGGTCAGTCAATTTCTGAAAAAGAAGACTCGTCAATGGAAAGAGGAAGATATGTCCATTGGAAGATATGTAAATGCACAAAAGATTAGAAAAAATCTAACAAAAAAAATTTTTCTTCCCTACCTTCTATAAGAAGTTTAAAATTTGAAAATTACTATTTATAACCTCTTTTGGGGTCTTTATCTAAAAAAAATCGTAAAATTTACCAAGTTATGCAAGTTTTTTCTAATAAGTAATTTTATTTATTAAAATTATAATTAAAGCTCATACAATATCACAATATTTAAGAAGTAAAATCAATAATAAATTCTGAGTATATTTGTTGTAAAATATTTATGTAAATTTACTAAGATCAAAGTTGCAGTAACTTTTTTGGCTTATACATGCCTTTTCTAATATTTATTTGCACTTTTCTTTGCAAAACCATAATTATAACTGACACTATCATATATCTATGAGCAAATTTATAAACAAAGATGTCATGTGAGAGAGAGAGAGAACTTACATGCTCCCTTGGAATAAAGATTACAGCTAACTCATGACCCATATGCTTCCTTAACCCTTTAACCGTTTAGTACGTAATACGTATATATACGTAGCACGCCAACGCTACCTGAGCCGTTAAGTACTTATATATACGGAGAGCAGATGTTTTGGCCGTGACGTTTAGTACGTATATATACGATGTTTTGCCGTAACGTTAGTACGTAATATACGATTGATTTTTCCTGCCTTTCTTTCAAGGTAAATCCTCTATAATGTATTCTTTCTAGGTCCGAGGAAGTGTTGTTGACCTTATCCAAACAAAAACACTTCCTCCCGAACCCCTTTTTATCATAATTTTCCTGATTTTGTATATCTAAAGCGGAAATTCGCCAATCACTTGGCTGAGTCGCTGTAGCGAGAGAACACGCTGCTGGCTGGTCGTTCATTTACACGGAATTTTGGTCTTTCAGCGCAGGGGTTAAAAGGGCTATAATCCTTTCTAAGCCAACTTAGCATCGGCCGTGAGTTGTTTTCGTCTGTTTTTCTTTTCCAGCTCTAGCGCAAATGAAATGCGATAAGTACGTACTTGTAGTTTATTGACATTTTTCCCACTGAAATATAAAAAAATTTACTGGAACGTTACAGAACAAAAGGTTAGATGTAGAACGCACTAATTTTCATTCATGAAACAATACTCTAAATGAAAGTTATGTACAAAATTCTTACACAACAAACATTGTTGAAAATTCATCCGACAGTGAGAATGATGAAAACGAAAACAGGGGTGAAGACAATAAAGTAAGATATGTGAATGATTGCCAGTAATTTCCTGTCCTAAGATTTTAGTCGTGTAGAGAGAGAGAGAGAGAGAGAGAGAGAGAGAGAGAGAGAGAGAGAGAGAGAGAGCTGTTTTCTTTGTATTCTACTGTACCCTCCTTTGAACACTGATGCCATATACAGAAATTCGAACCTAACAATTTTGTCATTGATAAATATATATATATATATATATATATATATATATAGATATATATATAGATATATATATATAATATATGAATATGTATGAGTGCTATGTATGTAATTACATTTATAGTGCACACAGAAACACTTCCCGACTTAAAATCTCAATACAGATAATCTGCATCCCACAATTGGGGGTTCTTTAATCTGTCATAAAATCCTACTTATCCTCCCCCGGGCCCCCGGGCCGTCCAGAAGAAAGAGGTTCCGGGACAAGGCCATCGCTTGAGGAAAATAACAGTATTTTTTTTTTTTTTTTTGTTTTTTTTTTTTTTCAATTCGTCTAGTTTCATTTTTTTCATTTTTTTTCATCGGTGAATCTGGGCTAGACATTGGGAGTTCGTATGATTTATTTAGGTGATTAGAAACTAGATTATCTTCACCTTACCTTTTTATCAAAGCAGTTTACTTTATGATTTCAATTCTTCAAATTTCTGTTCATTTTACGTCTTCACGGTTAGATACATAGAACCTAGCATGGAAAGGTGTGGCGGCGTGTTTCCGCCACATCTTCACGACATTTGAACTTTGGGCAAGGTTTTATGAATAAAACCTGGGAAAAGTAGCAGCGTCTAAAACGTACATGTTCATGGTAATTTTGGTGTGACTATGATACGGATAACTGGCGAATACAGAAATTTGTACGGCAGCACCGTAGTTGATATTGAATGAAATGATCGGTTGTTGTTGTTTACAGCTCCAGTTACCTCCCACCCGTGACGAATTTGATGCGCTTGGTATTAGGGTCTGGAATTATAACGAGTCCTTTTGAAAGATTCCAGTTCCTTCTATCATTGACGATGGTCAGTTCGGAATTCCCTTGTCGACGGTCAAAGTCCACGGGGGGGACAGTTAAAAGTCGTTTACCTGTACAAAAGGGAGATCACTAAATCCGCCATTGCCCATGAAACAAGGAATTGGAATCGGTGAAAAGGACTCTGGATAATCCAAGGCACCACACTCTAACTAATGCTCGAGTGGTTCCGCCCACCAAACTCGATGCAGGTGGAAGGAAAGGAGAGATGAAAACAACAACTGATCATTACCTTGAACATGCTTCTCGATCTCTCTCTCTCATATTCAAGGTAATGATAATTAATTATTTCTATTTTATTGACATTTATTTTAAGTGAAATAAATAAATCATAGACTCAGCTGAAAGATTGTAATTTTACTGTGTGTTCAGTACATGGAACGTTTATGTGGCTTCACCCTAAATAATTCCCATTGTTTCTTATTTATATTTTTAAAATCGGTGAATATACATAATTCCCATAGGATTTTCCACTTCTTCATATTAGTAATATAACTTCTTGAGCTTACCTTTATCTTGATACATTATATATATATATATATCTATATATATATATATATATATATATATATATATTTAATAAAAGATATATATATATATATATATATATACATATATAATCTCATTTATTTTTTTTCTATGTACAAAACGGGACATGCATCGTGGATGATGTAGAATTTCATAACAAACGTAGCTTTAGCTTCAGCCCAAAGACTGGATTATACGACTACAAAACTGCGAGATCTTTTGGAATCAACTTTATTACATACCATTATTATGGCTTGTCAAAGGCAAAATCTGATGATTTTGTAAAGAGTAAGTAATTCGAAGGGCAATTGTTGTATCCTATTATTTATAAATTCTAGAGCGTCAAAGAAGAAAGGGTTTTATGTACAACGAATAAACCTCCTTACACGAAAAAATGTACGTGTGTGTGTTCTAAGAAAGTGTTATTTTCCAATGGCCCCACGTTGATAATCCTATAGCCAAGAGATAAATTATTATTATTATTATTATTATTATTATTATTATTATTATTATTATCATTATTTGGCTGGAAAGAGCACAAATATAAATACGTGACAGTGGTTAAAGGGAACGGTCGTTATGTATGTTAATAGATTTTATATGTTAAAATATATGGAATAAGAACAGAAACTGAAAATAAGCTAATGTAGCCACCCAACACTCAAAAGATAGCGCGACTGGGAGAAACAGTTGCCATGTTGTGTTTTTAACTTTTTGCTGACAGTTTTGTTAGCATCAATGTTTGCTGCCCGCACTCTGGCTGACAGCTGGGGCACCAAAGCTGCTTTCTTAGCCCAATATATATATATATAATTATTATATTATATATATTATGATAGATATATTATATATATAACAATTATGTATATGTTGTATATGGTATGTATATGTATGTATATGTATGATGGTATGTATATGTATTAGTTTATATATTAATCTAATATATATATATATTATTATATATATATGTATATATAGGTATATATGTATATATATACATGATATGTAATATATGTATAGCATATAAATGTATATATATGTATATATCTGCAATATATATATATGTAGATTATATCATATATAGATATATATATATATATATATATATATATATATATATCTATATATAATATATATATATATTATATATATATAATATAATATATATATATATATATATCTTAATAAAAAGGAGCCCATAAAAAACACCAAAAATGTAGAGAGAAAAGTTTACTATATTTCAGAGAACTGCTGTGTCTCTCTTCAGGTATATACCTGAAGAGAGAGACAGCACAGTCTCTGAAATATAGTAATTTCTCTCTACATTTTTGGTGTTTTTATGGGCTCCTTTTATTAGATGGAATTCTGTTGTTACAGAACATTTTTACCAGTCTATATATATATATATATATAATATATATATATAATATTATATATATATATCTATATATATATATTTATATAACATATAATATATATACATATATTATATATATATTTATATATATATAATATATATATATTATGTATGTATCATGTATAGTATAAATATAAACATAAAATATACATATATATATATATGTATGTGTGTATAAATATATACATAAATATATATATATATATATGATATATATATATATATTATAATATATATGTATGTATGCATGTATAAAATTTAAAATATATATTATATATATATATATATATATATTAATATATATATATATATAATATATAATATACATTATATATATATTTTTACGTATTGGCCGGGCCTTGAGAGAGGCATATACGTAAACGGAAATAATTGAAGGAGGACAAGTTGAAATTAATTGAACTTACCGTAAAACTGGTTTATAATGGACAATTAATTCTAGAGGAATAGGTAGGTCGCCAGAGACTCAGCTAAAACTTTACAGCTATTTATTTACAAAGGCTCGTTCTGGCCTGGAGAAAAGTGAATACAGCGTCCGCACGTTGGGACTTATAATCTCTCACAAATGGATAGCTGGCTAAAATGTAATTGGATGAAAGCTGGTCTCATAAATTTGGGTAATGCAACACTTGCGGGCAGAGAGACATGACACGTGGCTCAATTGGAATCTGTGGAAAACAATCCCAGATTCAGACGAGATAAAAGGAAAAAAACATGCCTTCTTGTTTTGATTAATTAATTCTCTAACACTGGGGAGATGGAACCTTTAATGTTTCACGGAGGTATGCAATGACTTCATTGGTCTGGGACGATCACACAAGGGGAAGCATGCGGCCATGAGGCAGTGAGAGGGAACAAAAGGATTTCTTTCTTTGGGGGCTGGAAATTGAATTGGGAAAACGAGGATCTAATAGATAATAGGTGATAAGGGACTGGCAATATGCTGTTTCACAAGACGTACCTGGATGCAATGTTCAGTGTGGACCTTTGTAGAAAATGTGGCGCCCGGCTTTGTCTTAACTCTTAGGTCTGGGGCTCGGGCGCGCCAGTACGCCGTGGTATAGGCCTAAATGGAAGGCAGGTGGGTCGGACATCCGTCGAAGGTTCACGTTCTGGAGACGACTGAGGCAGAATTCAGGTGGTTTGCTTGGGTGTTGGGATTCAGCTTAACCCCCCACGAGCAAGGCAAATTCTGGAAACAGAACATAAAGCCAGCAGAGGGGTCACAGGAAAGAGAGCTTAAGATATAGGTCTAAGAAGTACCAATCTGCCTACATCCTTCCCTTTTGAGATACGTCCCTAAAGCTGACAAAAGACTACTTTCCCCCAACTGAAGAACCCCCTATCTCTGGCTGGCGGGTTTTGGGTTTCCCGCGTTTTACTAAAAATCAGCTGATATTTGGAAGAAATGGCTGCCATTTTCCAAATCAAATTAATTAATTAATTGCGGGGTAGACGAAACGATCTATAAATGTAACAGCTCCCCCTGTTAAGAAGGCATTCACTCCCTTTCGGGCGTGAAGGTCTTGGCTTAAATAAGTTGATCGTCTCGACTACCCACTTCTCCTACTCTTAACTTGGAGTTTTTTTGAGCAGCGATACAGCTAAGTACAGTGGCCTACCTAACTTATAGGCTGAGATGCTAAGTGTACTAACTTAATGGAGTAATGTAGTTTAGCCTAAGTAATAACTACGGGTTGTCTGTGACGACAGTCTACTCTACCCCTAGATAAGGTTACTTGAAAATTCTACTTGCTACTAACCTAATGCCCTGGTACTAAATCATTAGCCTAACCTACTCAATACAGCTAAATGAAGACGCAATCATTCCAGAGTGTGGTACGCACAGCAGTAATGTGTCGCAGGAATTGTTAAAATACATGAGGTGAGGTAATGGTGCGTGAGGTTGATGAGTGGTTAGTGCATTACCAGGATGGAAATGTAATGAGGTAATTATATTTAAGATATTTAAGTGAGGGTTAGTATTACCATGGCTAGGGGTTAGAGGGTTAGTTCTACTGGCAGAGATCAGGCTGGCTACCTTCTCTGGGTAGGTGCCAGGATCACTCTGCAATTGAATGCGACACTGTACCTCGGGCACAGGTGTCAAGGAGAGCATGTGGCTCTTTGGTTAGTGTGTTAATGATTTGCTATGTCCCTTCTTCTTCTTCTTATTCCTCCAGGACCTGGCTATACCAGTCCTAGGAGTAGACGGAGGCACCGACTCTGGGGAAAGGCCAGAAACGCCGGCAGGAGCAGAGGCAGTGGTAGCCTGAGGGATTTCAGGAGAACACCCTACTTCGGTATCTGCAGCAACCGTCGTAGAGGTGGAACCTACTGCAGGGGAGGCCCTCACTCCGGCTGCTGCGACAGCCGTTGTAAGGGGAAACCTCCAGCCTGACTCCTGGTTGGGCAGTTCCTGGTTTTCCAGAGGAGGTATGAAGGTTAGGTCTGCCGGAGGTTCATCATGGACTTTGGATTGGCCATGGGCTGCGGTAAGCTCCATGCCTGTTGGAGGATCTCCTGTAGGAGGATCCTTGGTCAGGTTAGGCGCCGGCACTAGCTCGGGGCCAGGCGCAGAAGTCAAGTTCTGTGGTGGCTCTACGTCCAGGCTGGACGGAGCTTGGCACTGCTCAGTGCTGCCAAGTGGCACTGGCAGAGAGTTGAGGTCGACTGGACCTGTGGCGGGTACCGGAGGTGCAATACCTCTCAGCATGCCCTTGGTAATGGGAGACTTCAGGTCATGCCCTAGGATGAGGTCGTAACCTCCCGGAAGGTAGCTTGCAACTGCAAGTGTACATACCTTGGCAAGGTGAGGTCGTACGACTCTCAATTGGACAGTGGGAAGGATCATCTTACTATAATTGATGCCTTCAATCGTGATCAGTTGCCGTCTATCAATGGCAGCCCCTCGGGGGATTTGATCTTCCCGTATCAGGGAGATTTGAGCGCCGGAGTCATCAAAGGCTCTGACATGGCTTGGTGGATAATGACCTCGGAGGGGTGCGACGGTTATAGGGCCCTGAGCTGGGGGTCCTAGTAACGAAGGATTGGTAACTGCCATTGCGATTGCAGGAATATTGTAATTCGCGCACCCTACGTAGTTGGCAGACATGTGACCCTTGCGGCCACAGTCTCGGCAGAACTGGTTCGAGAACTTCTTATGTGGCATTGGACGGTAAGGCCGAGATGGCCCCACAGGTTGCGAATCTGTGGAGTCACCAAGGCTGGCAGTGTGCTCTGGCACAGGTGAAGAGTCCTCTCTGGCCGTGATTTGATGTGGTGAGGTAGCTTGGCCCTGGAGTGGTGTGGGGGAGGGACACCCCCAGAGGAGGTCCCGTCCCAATAGGAAACCTACTCCATGCCGAATCGTACGCACTAGACCTAGGCGGTGAGGTTTGGTGCACAAAGGAGTGGTGACCTGCAGGACGACTGTGGGAACGGTCTTGGACTGCCCTTCGACCCAAGTCATGGCCCACCTGATGTGCTCGTCCGGACTCCGCTCGTCGACGGTGTGCACTGTGCACTTGGTCCCTGTCCTATGAGGCACAGATCGGACCGGTATCTACCCGCAACTGCAGAGTCAGGCAGGGTAGAGCCATCCAGGTGGAACTGTGACGAAGTGGTCCACACCCGCTCAGGGTGAGACCTGGACTCGGGCATAACGGTCGAGGGGGTTGTGGCACTGATCAGGTGGACGTGCCTGGTCGAAGGCACGTGCTTGGGGCACCCGGGATATCCAGGGGAGTAGTGCCCTGTAGCCCCACAGGCTCTGCAGGAGTCCCTCTGCTGGCCTGGTCTCCGTAAGGCATCTGACTGGACTTGAGAGGAGGCTGAGGCACCATTCGGTGGCCTAGGAGGGTTCTGAGGAGGTTTGTGGCTCGCAGCGCTCTTGAGGCGGCACTCTGCTGCGAGGTGGCCCACTTTCTTGCAAACGTTGCAAGTCCGTGGGTGTCCTTGGCGTTGGGCGTCCTTTTTGGCCGTGTGGATCCAGAGAGAGGACCGGGTTGGGTGGCACCATGCGTCGGTGGGTGGTGCTGTGAGAGGGGTTGAAAGTTTCCCCGTCAGCCAGGCGACAAGCTTCCACAAGTGTCTTGGGTTGCTTGTCGTTAAGGTGCACTGCGAGTGGCCCAGGTACACACTGGTAGAGGTTTCCAGCATGATCCTGTTAAACAGGTCCTGGAACTCGGTGCACGACATGGCGTCAAGCCACTGCTGCCCGGCTTGGATTTTGTGGTAGGAGTAATCTCCCCAGGCCCAACCAACTTCCTTGGCCTGACCTCGGAAACGCTTCCTCCACCTCTCGGGGGTAATTTCATAGGCCTTTGTAATGACCCGGCGAACTTCCACCAGGTCCCCTCGCTGACCCTGATCCAGTGAGCGGAGGGCAGTCTTAGCCTTGCCATCCAGGTGCTTGGCAAGCAGGGCGGCCCCCTCTATCTCAGTGGTAAGAGGTAGTTCTCGAATAAGGCTTCCACTTCTTCCAGCCATGCCTCGGGCTCATCCTCAGTCCACATCGGGATGAGAGCGTTAATGCTGGCAATAGGATTGGATGACACCGTAGGTGTGGGACTGGGAGCTGGCTGCATGGCTAGGGCTTCGGCGTTCACCTGTTGTGCCTGCTCCACCTCGAGCTCCTTCTCCTTGAGAGCTAGCTCATGCTTTCTCTCTTCTTCCCTTGCCTTCCTCTCTGCTTCTTTTTTCTTCCTTTCTTCTTCTCTAGCAGCTCTCTCTTGCAGGAGCAGATCGTCCATCTGCCCCTTCACCCACTGGGTGAGTTCCTGCCCAGTGTAACCGGCGTTCGTGCCCAGAGCCATGAGTGTCTGGAGCCTCTCCAGCTCCATGGATATATGTGGTTGGGCAGCACAAGCCATTTCCTTAGGCTGCAGTGGAGGCTCTGATAAAGTTTAAAATAATGGCCAGGAAGGGTAATGGATGGAATGGGAGTGCCTACTGGGTAAAGTGGCACTCATTTGGAAATGTGTTCTGCGACGTGGTAATGAAAAGACTGGGTGCTCGGTGGCACTTTGTGAATGGCACCTTCTGCTTAGGTGGAAAAATCGAATGAAGTGTGCGGCGTACGTCACACTTACGGGCGTTCCCAACTTGGGAGACGTTGGAAAGGGCTACCTGTACGTCTGTACAGGTGCGCGGCGCTTATGGAAGCGTTCCTTGGTGGAGTGATCCAAAATGGTGGATACTCTAATGAATGGGCGTTCCGTAGGACAGACACGCAGGTTTAATGGCTACCTGTACGGCCTGTACAGGTGCAATGGCACTTATGAGGAGGCGTTCCTTGGAGCACTGGTATCGTGCTGGTGTGTCCCGGACACTACATGCAGTATACTTAAATATACTGAAGTGAAATGGTATCTGTTCGTGGCAGAGGGTAATAGTGGAGGAGAGAAAGTAAAAGGTGGGAGTACTTCAGCAGCCAGTCGATGGACAGTGTCAAGAATTAGTGGCACTGTGAAATGGTAAGACCTGGCGTGCACTGGTGGTGGCCAGTTCTAAACTGGTAACGACTTCCCTGTCTGGAAGTAATGAATTTGCGTGGCACACTGTGCGGGTTGTGCTTGCGGTATACGCAAGTCTTTTGTGATAAAAGAAAATGAAAAGACCACTCGGGCAACGACAGGTAATGATAATTGAAAATGCTCAGTCCCTCGCTGAAGTACTCGGTAAATGAAATAAATAAATGCTTGCAAACTGCAATGGACACATGCGCGTACGTATCACGCTGTGTAAATGAAAGACACAAAAGACTAAAATAATGTTAATTCTGCATGCTATAATTAATGGTAAGATGTAGTACTCTTGGCTTCGTGAATACTGGGTTCTGGTTCTCTCTCTCTCTCTTTCTCTCGGAGAGGGTGAAAAATGATATATGAATGAACTCCCTTATATTGAATTGAACTACGAATGTTAGTTTAATATGACGCAACTTGCGTTAAATGATTTACTTACGTTAACGTGAAATGAAAGAACTTTGGATAACGTTTTATGAAAAATGATAACGCTCTCGCGGTGAACGATGTTTACGTTAATGTTAGTGGCTTGCGCTTATGAAATGATTTGCGTTTTAATATGAAATTTACAAAGACGCGTTTTACGTTAACAATTCTTGTAAGTGACTCTACTTTTAAGATTTACGTTAACTTCACGTAAGGACAAGTGAAAATGACGGTAAGGATTTTAAGATGAAAATGTTAGCAAACAATTGTAAAAAGAAAAGGTTACGTTAAGTGCGAAGTGAAATGAAACTTTCGCTCAGCGAGCGAGTGAGCGATGCGAGGTGAAACACGTGAGCGAGCTGAGCGCGGGCTAGCAGCACGGTGTGCTAGCAGTGATGGCGAATCAGCTGATTCTCTGTAAATGCGAGGCGATTTACAACACGCAATTCTAATTTCTTATTCAAGGCGAATTACGTTAATTTCTCTGGCAGAACGATAGATACTAGTACCGAGATTGATATTATTTACGTTAAAACTTCGAGACTTACGTTACTTTGCTTAAATTGTTTAGGTAATGCTTAAAGAGATAACAAACATGGCTGCTGCTTTGTGAGAACGAAGTTTGGTTGAGACCGCGCAGGCACGAGAGTGCGCGAAGCTGAATTAAGCTGAGAGGTAAGCGGTTACCAACACTTGGAATGAAAACTAAGTTAAAATGGATTCCCTAACATATCACAGACAAAAGAATTGTACACTTCTTTTGCCGTAACTATTAGTAAAACACTCCTAACTAGCTAGGCTTTCCAACACAGCAATAAGCCCTGGCAAAGCACTTCCTAATTTGATCTGGTCCTTTCTGGCATCTATCTGCACACGTGTTAGTGTGAGCTCCTACAACACACGACAATACAAAATCACAGAGAATTCGCGGGGCAAATTGTTTACTCCCCGCTAAAATAAAGCTCTGGCGCTTTCGCCGTTACAATATAATAACATTTCTCACTTCACACTTGTTTAAACACTTCAACAATAAAAATACTTAAACGTACCTTAAGCTAACATTGGTTATAGAATAATCATATTAACCCTCTTACGCCGATTGGACCGTATTAAACGTCGAGTCAAATGTCTCCCGTATGCGATTGGACGTATCATACGCGGCTCAAAAAAAGTTTTTTTAAAAATTCGCGGAAAAATACTTATAGGCCTACCAGCCGAAAACTTTTGTATCACGCGCCTTGGGGGATGCTGGGAGTTCACGGATCAAGGCGTTGTTTTGTTTACAATCGCTACGCAGGCGCGCACAAGCGCGAATTTCTTTATTATCGCACTAAAAAGTATCAGTGACACAACTCGGAACAAAAATTATTTCGTCACTTATGACATAATTATTGCACCATTTTAAATTATCCTTTACATGAAGTATTATATATGAAAATGTGCGCAATTTCATGCACAATACAACTAAAAAATACTTATGATTGTAGCTTTTATCAGTTTTGAAATATTTTCATATAAATAACGATAAGTGCAAATATTTCAACCTTCGGTCAACTTTGACTCTACAGAAATGGTCGAGAACGCAATTGTAAGCTAAAACTCTTACATTATAGTAATATTCAATCATTTGCCTTCATTTTGCAACAAATTGGACGTCTCTAGCACAATATTTCGATTTATGGTGAATTTATGAAAAAACTTTTTCCTTACGTTCGTGCGATAACTCTTCCGATAAATTTTTTCGTGCGATTGTCCCTAATGTTTGCACCCTTTTGTTTAAAATTTGCCGTTACATAAAGTTTTTATATATGGAAATGTGCGCAATTTCATGCACAATACAACAAAAAACAACCCATGGTTGTAGCTTTTATTCAGTTTGAAATATTTCATATAAATAACGTTAAGTGCAAAAATTTCAACTTTCGGTCAACTTTTGACTCTACCGAAATGGTCGAAAAACGCAATTGTAAGCTAAAACTCTAATATTCTAGTAATATTCAATCATTTACCTTCATTTTGCAACGACTTGGAAGTCTCTAGCACAATATTTCGATTTATGGTGAATTTATGCCCAAAAAAAAAACATACGTTCGCGCGGTAACCTCCGAAAAAATCAGAATTTTTTTTGTGCGATTGTCGAAATGTTTGCACCATTTAAAATTAGCTGTTACATAAAGTTTTATATATGAAAAATGTCGTAATTTCATGTAGAATACAACTAAAAATGATTGAAGGTTGTAGCTTTTTCTCTTTTTTTGAAAATTTGCATAAATCACGATAAATAGAAAAAAAACCACGTTCGGGGGTCAAATTTGCTCTACCGAAATAGTTTAAAAACGTAATTGTAAGCTAAAACTCTTACGCCTAGTAATATTCTGTCATTTTTCTTCATTTTGAAACAAATTTGAAGTCTCTTAAAACCAATATTGTGATTTATGGTGAATTTTTGAAAAATATATTTACCTTCACTCCGCGCGCCGATTCGCGGCCGCAAGTCTCCGAAATACGTACATGGCATTATCCTAATATTTGCTCCTTTTTCATATTAGCCTTTTTTATAGAGTTTCATATATCAAAATGTGTGCAAATTCATGAAGAATACAATAAAAAATAATTGAAGGTTGTAGCTTTTTCCATCTTCGAAATATGTCCAGGATAAATAAATATATATATAAATTAAAATTTCGACATTCGGTCAAATTTAACTCGTCCGAAATGGTCGAAATCTGCAATTCTAATCTAAAACTCTTACAGTATCGTAATATTCAATCATTTGTCTTAATTTTGAAACAAATTGGAAGTCTCTAGAACATTATTTAGAATTACGGTGAATTTTTGAAAATAACATTTTTTACGTCCGCTCGTTACGAATTCGTACATCATTTTGTGATAATATTTTTCCGGTGTTGCTTTTATTGTTTTACAATGTATTATGATATCAAAATGATTGCCAATTTAGTGTACAAGACTAACGCAAAAAAAAGTTACTGGTTAGCTTTGACCGTTTTCTGCACAGCGTGATTTGAATACAATTATGTATGAATTTTTTTTTTTCGCTACCATATATCGCATTATTTACATATGATATGATATTATTTTTCATTTCTGATGGTTGCATTCTAAACTTCAAACAATGACAAAAAAAGGAGCAAAAATGAACTCTTAATCTTCAAAAGTACGCGCGCTGTAATTTTTTTAAAAAATTATTTTTCCACTTCCGCGCTCACTCCAAACCAGGCCCGGCATACGGGAGACGTTTTGATTTTAGGGCTCCGGCGTAAGAGGGTTAATGAATGGAATACCTTACCGTGAGTCAGTGTCTGTCTTCTTTCCCTGCAGTGTGCTTTCTTTTTGCGCTTTGAAAAACATTTACATTCGTTTTACAAGGATAACGCAATTTACAAGCTTTTTTTTTTTTTTTTTTTTTTTTTTTTTTTTTTTTTTTTTTTTTTTTTTTTAGCAAGCTAGGTTCAAATCCTCGGCGAAGGTCGACAATTTTACGTATTGGCCGGGCCTTGAGAGAGGCTATATACGTAAGCGGAAATAATTGAAGGAGGACAAGTTGAAATTAATTGAACTTACCGTAAAACTGGTTTATAATGGACAATTAATCTAGAGGAATAGGTATGCGCCAGAGACTCAGCTAAAACTTTACAGCTATTTATTTACAAAAGGCTCGTTCTGGCCTGGAGAATAGTGAATACAGCGTCCGCGCGTTGGGACTTAAAATCTCTCACAAATGGATAGCTGGCTAAAATGTAATTGGATGAAAGCTGGTGCTCATAAGCTTGGGTAATCAACACCTTGGCGGGCAGAGAGACATGACACGTGGCTCAAGGAATCTGGAAAAGAATCCCAGATTAGACGAGATAAAAGGAAAAAAACATGCCTTCTTGTT
>NC_061087.1:72326974-72339474 GCF_015104395.2 Macrobrachium nipponense | reverse complement strand
TTCGTAGGAATTTGGGAGGGCTCAAACAAGAGGACATTGACGATTATTTATCGGAGCTCGATCGAGAGCATTTGGCAAGGCCTATTTGATGGCGGTTGGTCATCCAGTGACGAGGACATTACTCCCGATCATAGTGATGACGAGGATTATTTGCCCCCAATGTCCGTTCGAGGGTCACATCCCGAAAGTGAACTAGAATTTAGTAGTTATAGTGCTTATGAGGGGGAATCTGAGGAGGGGGAGGACGATGATTTAGGATCAAGTTTTTGTTGGCGATGATGATACAGAAAGCGAAGGCTTGAGTGAGGGAGATGGGCCAGTGAGGGGGGTTCGTGTGGGAAATCGTGCCCGCGCTGTGCCCAGCGTGCGCGCAGGGGCACGTAGAAGGTCGGATAGTCGTGCTAGCCTAGGGTCGTCCGAGAGCGACGATGGTGGACAGAGGACCCCACACCACCTACCATGCATCCATTTACGGCAAATCCTGGGCTCACCGTACCTGTTCCCCTGACTGCTCTGGGTTTTGTTCAGCTTTTCCTTACGCGGGAATTGCTGGAGTACCTGGTAGCAGAGACGGTGGACTACGCCAGGTATTGCCGTGATGAACTACGCACGGACATTATCTTATCACTGGCGAGGCTGCGACCTCCCTGACATGGCGCATTTTTTGGGGCTCCACGTTTTTTTTGGATTGATTTCCTGCTGCCGACGTCAGGATGTTATTGAGGCGTAATTTTCTTTATGTACGCCCTATGTGCCCGGCATTATGCCCCGTGATACTTTCCTGGGCGTTGGACAGATATTTTTAACGCCTTCAACCGAAGGGCCATACCCCGGAATAACTCTGATTGCCTCATTTTAGTGCGCCCAGTGTTGGAATATATTCGTGAACGCTGTAAAACTCTCGTGATTGCTGGAAAGAACCTTTCTTTAGATGAGGGGATGATGCATCAAAGTGTATAACCCCAAGAAGCCGAAGAATATGGCGTGAAAATTTTTTTTTATTACCGAGGCCAACACTGGCTACGTCGTGGACTTTTTGGTGTATTCCGGGGTCTTCTCCACGATGCGTGAAACTGTTTTCGAGCTTGTGGATCGTTTCTTTCGTAACCAGGGATACCACCTGTTTATGGATAATTATTATAACTCGGTATCCCTGGCCCAGGAACTGTATGATGCAGGTGTTCACGTCAGTGTACCCTTCGGTTGGTGCGTGGGGCCCCGAATTCCCTCAAGAGGTACGATAAAGCCATCAGCAAACATCTGGCAAGAGGAGAGAGACAGTAGCGGCGGAAGGGAGCTGTCTTCGTCATCTGTTTGGAAGGGTGTCCGACTCGTCCCCATGATTACGACGAGCCATGAACCTGTCCAAGAGAGATCGTGCAGCGGAAGAAGACGCTGCGACAGGGCCGAGTTGTGTATGAGCAGTTTCGTGTAGAGCGCCCTTACCGTCATTGGGCACTACAATAGGCACATGGGAGGAGTTGATCTCTTTGATCAACTCGTCCAATATTATCCCTTCGCCAGGAGAACCAGGAGATGGACCCAAAAGCTCCTGAAATACATTCTGCAGTTAGCCCTCCAAAATGCCTACGTACTCTACTGTGGGTACTACGGTCCCGATCTACGGAGGATGCGGCACTTACAGTTCCTCGAGGCAGCCGGGGAAGCCCTCATCAACTTTGATCCCAATGAGTGGCCTTCCATGTCTGCCCCCCTGCCCCGAGCTGTAGATCTACCCATAGAGGAAAGGGCAGACCTTCGGGGGTGCCAACTTCGGTCATCTTCTGCCGCCGCCCCTGCTGCCGACGCCCCTGCTGCCGCCGCAACTGCTGCCGCCGCCTGCTGCCGCCGCCCCTGCTGCCGCCGCTGCTGCTGCCGCCAGCCCCTGCTGCCGCCGCCCCTGCTGACGCCCCCACCCGCGCCCCTTCTTGTCGGGTAGTGGACCCTCCGTGTCGGCTGAGCCAGGGGATCACACACTGGATCTCCTAGAAGGGCGCAGGCAGAAACGGTGCCGGGTGTGCCATATGAATGGCAGAAGGAGAGGACACCCGGTTCTTCTGTCGCACCTGCAAGATAGCTCTATGCAGGTTCGGGGAGTGTGACCGCAAATACCACAGTGTGGTCTTGTGGATTGTGCGACTCAGCGGCGGTCAAAGGGAGGGAGCACGGAAACGACGCCCCTATCCCAGCGGCCGTAAGGAGCACGCGTCCCTCCCTCCACCTGTACCTCGTCATGTCGCGAGGAAAAAAAATGCAAGACTCTTCAATGGAGGAGGGACAAAACAAGAATAGAACGAAGAGTCAGGATTAGGAGTGAGTATTCTGCATTTGTTTTATATTTAGTTTTTTTATTTATTTTCAAGTTTCATACAATCAACTTACCTGTCAGATAATATACATAGCTAGACTCCGTCGTTCCCCGACAGAAATTCAAATTTCGCGCCACTCGCCCTACAGGTAGGTCAGGTGATCTACTGGGCCCTGGGGCCCTGGGCGCAGGACTAGGAACCATCCCCGTTTTCTATCATATTTTCTCTGTCGCCGGTGGTATCAACATTGTTGTTATTACCTCCTGACTTAGATTCATTTTTCAACCTTTGATCAACGTTTTTCGGCTTTTTGGTGACGTATTTGGATCGTGTTTTGGCATTCGCTACTGTGGACTGTTTTTGGAATAACTCTTTTGGATTTTTCTCAGTATGTCTGATTCTAATGTGAGTGTGAGAATGTGTGTGAATGTAGGCTGCAGGGGTGAGGATACCGAAAGCTTCGGTTGATCCTCACACGGTATGCCGTAAATGTAGGGGGGTTCAGTGTTCTGCTATTAACACTTGTAAGGAATGCGAGGGTTTGAATGCAGAAGAGTGGAAGACTTTGACTCTTATTTGAAGAAGTTAGAGAGGGATAGAGTTAGACGACTGAAAGGTTGTGAGTACAAGGCCTATTGAGCCTTTCACGGATAATTCTAACCCTACTGACTGTAGATTCTCCCTATAGATCTCATTCTCAGAGTGTTTTTTTTTTGCGGATTCGGCATCGGAAATCGCCAATCTGAAAGCGACTATTAGAGAGCATGAAGTCCAAGATGGCTGGACTCGAAAGGTAAGGCTAGTGATAGTGAACATTTTAGTGAAGTGAGTTCTATCAGTGTTGTGGAGGGGGCGTTTGATCGTCCCTGCGGCGCTCCAGGCCTAGACCTCTTCCAAGCTCACATGCCCAGAAGAGAAGGAAAGTCGAAAGCCTTAAGGGGGTCGTGGGGAATCCCCAACGGTCAGGAACGTCCCTTCAGCTAGCTCTGCTTCATGGCAGCCAGCTCAAGGGCGCTATAGGAAAAGCGTCCTTCGCGAGTGTTTCTCGTCCTCTCCCTCTCCCTCACCTAAACCCAGCAAACACACAAGTATTGGTCATACATTGACCCATTGCCGGAGATCCAGACTTTCGAGCATTGGTACAAATGATCAGTAGCATCGGTCCAATTCATATCCATTATCCGTTTGCACACCGGGCCCTTAATGGAACTGTGTTGTAAGAATGTTGGGACAATACATGCAATCCATAATCACGCCAATGCGTGTGTTGGACCAGTAGTGAAACAACTCTGGACTACCAACTTTCCTATTTTGGGCAGATACTGGTACGATTACCAGTATCCAATTTATGTTTCATTATGGATTGCCAGATAATTCCAATGCATGATATGAAAGAATTAAATGTGATATCTATGTACATCACTCTGCTGTATCTAAAGTTTGAAAATAAACTATACAATGAAAAAACTGAATCCTTTGGCAGTTTTGTTCAGTGGTCTTAGGCATGTGATCGAACCCCACTGGAAGAAATGTTAGAAGCTTGATCTCCCTTACTTTACTTTCTTTTATCGAGCCTATAGTTACATGCATAAAAACATTGTATAGTTTATTTTCAAACTTTAGCTACAACAGGGTGATGTACATAGATATAAAACATTTCTTTCATAGTCTTCGGACAAAACGTATACCCTTATGTATCTGTATGTTGCAATATTCATCTAAATTTATTTTGATAAAGTAGTATAGGGTGATGTGGCAAGTATTTAGGTATTGACAAAATTATTTTTGAAAATAATTTAAACACTTTTATGCAAACATATATCAGTCAATAGAAACAAATCAATACTCTTTTAAAAACTGTTCTGTGATCAAGTATTGTGGCTGTCATGTAAACAATAATTTCAATAAATGCGTTAACACATAAAAAAATGGGATTCCATTATACTGGTGTTTAACATCAAAAATACATAGTCCCACAAATTAAATTTTTATAGAAAAGGCAAAAAAATGGTTAACAAAACAGTTGCAGTAACTAGTACCATATATATACATGAAACAAACCCCACTGCATTCTCTATACTACATAAACTCTCCTTTAATTGTTTTAATATATCTGATTTCTATATACAATATTTTACAAAAGCTAGCTGATGATGTAGTCAAGGAAATTATAAATATTCATGGATTTCTGTCTAATGTTTTGTGTGACTTCGTGCAAGATGGTACAAATCCATTTAATTTAAAAACAAAAAAAAAAAAGTAATGCAGGAACACAAATTGCCATTCATTAAGTACAGCACTGTATGTACGAGATAAATGGATGTAGCATCTTGCATGAAGTCACAACAAACATTAGACAGAAAAGAATGATACTTCTCTACATCAAATTATTCATTTAAACACAATAAAAATTATTCATTTAGATATTATAAAAATCTAATCAAAAGAGACTGACAATAATAAGATAAATTTGAGTGATAAACAAATTGCATGAATAATTTATAATTTTCCTTGACAACAGTCAGCAGAAGTGCTCTATATCATATTCCTTCAGGATCCCCACCAGAATTAGGTTGAGATGAATTGGGATTCTATCTTGACTTTGCTGACTGCGCAAGTCTTTTGGTCTTTTCCTTCCCAAGTATCTGTCACATGCATTTCGTAGATAAATCATCATCAGTTTTTTTCCCTACTTCAGTTTCATCAGTTGATAATTGTGTCTTGTTCATCAGAATATCTGAAAAGGATAATCAATATTAGTAAATTGCATATCTGCAGTACTACACATAGTCCAACAATATAAAAGCCTTTATATTCAGTTACTTATACCACTATTATTACAATTTGAGTTAAAATCTAAGTTAGAAAAGCATAAACCTCTGACCCAAGGGGTCGAGTAGGAAAAGTAAACCCTATACAGGAAGGTAAAAAGTGGACAAGAAAAAAATGGTGCAACTTTGTGTACTCTCCAAGCAAGTGAACTCAAATCCAAGACAGTGGAAGACATTGGTACAGAGGCTATGGCAGTATCCAACTTTAGAAGTTTTTGATGTCAAAGTATTAATTCATTTAAAGGGTTAACAATTAAGGTTTAAGTCCTTTTTAAACTTTGTGGGTTTTTTATTTGTTTTATGTCCAACCCCTGCCAAGGCTAAATGATAATGGCACTTAGGGTCTCTGTGCTTTAACAGTACACTGCACTTTTATAATGGATTACTTTGCATTACTTTTAAAACCTTACTGAATGTGTGGATGAAATACAAATGCAACTCATGTTTTTTTTTTTTTTGAAGGTTTCACATACAGTACTTATATTTTGACTATCTACCAGCATCCATGGCACTTCACTGCATCTGCATCCCCATCTAAAAGCTAGCAATAGGCAGTTCTACAAAGTGCCAATTTACACACTGCAAAAGCCATACCCTACACCTAACAGCATTATACAGCACTCACTTATTATAATTCCACACAATGTCGTGTTCTTGAACCCTTTCTTGCATGTTTTTGTTTTCGTCTTCCAGCCAAGACGACCTTCCCAGTTGAACTCATACTGGAGTCCACTCGTCATGCAGAAGTCAGTCATGGTTTTGACTGCTGACGGTTGCTCCCCCAAGAATCTAGAGTCTATGTACCTAGAAATAACATTCAATAAGAGTGGTTATACGAAAGTTTTTGATAATTATTAGTAATGAAATCATTCTACACACTATGGCTTTTCTTATCTTTAGTATGTCAAAGTAAAAGTTTTCAGTACTGAAGCATAATAAACATCATTGTGCATATCACGGTAACTGACATGTAGCTTACCAGTGACTTTCTAAGGGGACTGTCCCCATTTATCTGTTGTTCAAAGTCCTCAAAGTCTACATATCTTTGTATTGGTAGCAATCCCTCCAGCAGGGATAAATCAGGTCCAGTGGGTGCAGCAGCATGAGTTTGTTTCAAATGTTCGATGGTACCTATCATTATTTCTAGTGACTTCTGCTGATCTTGCACCCTACTTTCCAATTTTGTCATTGTCATCACAAGAGGTCGCATCACTTCCACCATAAGAGGTCGCAAGACTGAAAAAGAAATCAATATTTTCCAATATCTCAACAGAAGTGTGTTAATTTAAATGTAGTTAGCACAAATCTCTTTTCATAAATAGCTTCACCAACACAGGAAATAAAAGCTGATTTTATTGGTTACACAGGTACCATCTGATTTACAATATTCAATTTACTGAAAAATTGAGGAAACTGTCAACAAATACTCTTTGGAAATCTGTATAAGCAAAAAGAAAAAAGGTTGATAGCCCCACACACACACAGATTACCAAGCATTAGAAGGTAGGAAAGACATTATTTTCACATCCATCGTTGCTAAAAATTTCACCACTAGTTGCTTGTGTATGTGAATTATTTTCTACAGTAGCTTTTTTATTTCCCATGCAAAGTTCTCTATATTCCTTAAATTTTCTTTTTGCATGATGATTCAAGGTCCATGTACTTGCCATAATGAACAATCCCCAGCTTCACAATTCTTGAACATACAGGGGACCTGAGACACAAAAATATCAAGATATGGTGTGGGAAAAGCTTATTTTTGGCTTGTTGTCCTAATTGAAAGTGGGTACCAATTTTATGAATGGCAAAGCAACTAGTGGGAGGTGTGATGTAAATTAATTAGCAGAGGGAGAATTCAGATCTGGATTGAAAGGTAAGGTACTGTTGTGTTGTTGGTGGAGACATCCAGCCAGGTCAGGGAAACAAACATGGCGGAAGGTGGAAAACAACAGGTCATGAAAATTGAAGTCAGAATGAATTCCAGAAAAGGCCAAAGTAAAAGAAGCAATAGATAAAACTCTAGAGGAGTGACGTCTCCTTGTTAGACATCAAAGAATGTTCAAAAGGTCGGCCTCATGACAACAGTAAGCTAATAGATTTAGACCATGACGATGATTTTTTAGCTACATCCACCCACAAGGAATCGACAAGTGATAGGAAGGAGTCATGCCCATGTGGGCAATTGCAAGGTCCAGCTAGGCCCAGAAGACGAAAGCCAAGTGTGATAAATGCAAAAAATTGTTCTGCACAGGCCTAAACAAGCCTCAAATGAAGAATTCCTTGAGGTCGATAAAAATGACAGAAAAGGAAAAAGGCCTAGATTGGTATTGCAGTTACTCAAAGAAGATTGCAGATCATACAAAGAGAAATTAGAAAAAGCAATTGAAGAAACTGAGAAATTGCTGAAAACAAGCTTATATAGGTATTGCATGAGATGCAAGAAAACACTAGTATTTGTATAGAATGTAGTGGAGGGTACAGGCAAAAAGGGTCAATAAGTCAGGATGAGGAAATTGCTATGAGAAAGGATAGAGGAAAAATCCCAGATCACCAAGAATTTTGGAAATATGGTGGTGGATGGAATAAAAAGTGCAGAGAAAGTAAAAAAGGAGAATAAATCAATTGGTGAACTAAAGTTACTCAAAGAAGATTGCAGATCATACAAATAAAATTAGAAAAAGCAATTGGAGAAACGGAGAAATTGCAGAAAACAGGACATTCAGCAATCATTGGAGCTTCATGGAAGACCTGAAAACCCTAAATGAAAACCTAGTGAAGAATATGGAAAACAAACAGGTACAATCACGGAAAGGACCACTAAAATAATGTCAAGACTAGAGAGTAACTCGCCTAACCCTGACAACAAGCAATGCTTGAATAGCAAAGCCCTGAACAGGGACCACGATTAACAGAGGGGTCGGGAAAATCAAAGTGCACCTAAAGATAAGGATAAGCTAACAAGAGCAGAGTGCAGGTTCTTTACGACAGGAAAGTGCAAGAAAGGAGACTCTTGTGAGTTCCTGCGCTTACGACAGGAAAGTGCAAGAAAGGAGAGACTTGTGAGTACCTGCACAAGTGGAAAAGCAGAATTTATAAAAGATCCCAGAACAGGCAGGGCAGAAAAAGAGGTAAACCAAAGGACAGTATATAAGTTCTACAAAGAGGGTTATATTGTGAATATGACAGGAACTGTAAATACAGCCACAGAGTCATTAGCCAGAATAGGACTATAGTACGACAAAATTAGGTAGACCAAAGATGAGAATGTAAGTGTTTTAAAGATGGGCACTGCAAATATGGTAGAAACTGTAAATACAGTCACAGAATCAGAAGCCAAAATAGGGCTATAATAAAATGAAAGGAAGGCAAGGTACCAAGAAATAAGACATGTTGACTATGAGCCAGAATAAAAAGAGCAGCAGAGATGAGGATGAGCAGTATATTTTTTTTTTGGGGGTGCATTTGGTTTTTAAAAAAAAAAAAAAAAAAAAAAAAAAAAAAAAAAAAAAAAAAAAGGAATCAAAGAAATAGCAGAAGAGCAATTAAGAGCCCTTTATGGACAATTTTGACAAATAAGCTCGGTGAATACATGTACCAAATATATTATAAGAAATAAATGGAATGAGATATGCCAAAAAAAAAAATACCAAGAAATTAAACACGTTGACTATGAACCAGAATAAAAGAGCATGCAGAGATCAAGGATGAGCAGTATATGTGCAGGTTTTTCAAAACAAAGATCAATCAAAGAAATAGTAGAAGAGCAATTAAGAGCCCCTTATGGACAATGTTGGACAAAAAGCTTGGTGAACACATGTACCAAATATAATATAGAAATTAATGGAATGAGGTATGCCAAAAAAAGCACTGAATAAGGAAATAAAGATAAGAATTAATCAAGATATCTGAGACTTTCAAACAAAAGAGGAAAGAAATAAAGAAGCTGAGGAAAACAAAAACATAAGGGAACTGGAAACAAAGGATGCATGTATCATAATGAAAACCAGACTGAATATGTTGAACTTAAAGGCTAGCTTCTTGGGTAAATTTCAGGACGAGGTCTGTGATATATGCAGTGGAGGAGGACATCACCGAACATTTATTCATGTGTAAATCAATTAAAAAAACAGATCAGGACATAAATATAGACATGGAAATCCCCTAACAGAAAACTGGGGGAATACATAAGGAAGCCCACAAAATTAAGAATGTTCTTATAACCTGGAAGCGATGGATGTCAAAGCTAAGTAGCATTGCCCTGCCCTGCCTCAGTTATATTAAGAAAAAGAAATGAAAGGGGGTTGGGTTAAAATTAAAGTAGAAATATTGTGTTATATCTAATTTGGAAACATCTTTAATTTTGGGGGGTTACTATTGTTGCAGAAAAGGACAATAGACATGAATTAAAATACAGGTAGTGTTCAAGTTACAATAATTTGTCCTATGATAATCCAATTTTACGATGGGGTTAACAATTAATACTGATACGACAATATTTTGAAATTATTTTAAAATTTCACTCACAATGGACGCAGGCAGCAGAGTACACTCAGGGAGCGAGAGAGACCAAATTACAATAGCCTAAATTTATCCCGTCTTCTAGTTAAAAAAAAAGTCTGAAAACAGCAAAAGAGAATGATGAAGGTATTGTTTTAACGTTATAATTGTGTAAATGTAAATGTGTAGTCATGAACAACCGAATGATAGTAAGCAATTACCGTATTCATGTTATAAATGATGATATATAGCATAGGAATGATGTTTTTATGCAGAAAGTTTATTTGCTATAGATCAAAGCTCAGCAAGGAAATATACTGCTAATGACTATCATGCAATACCAACAAGGATAAAACTCCTGTAAACTTCTGCCATCGAACACAACCATAGATAAAATTGTGCCATCGAACACAACCGTAGATAAAATTGAGAGAAAATCATTTATCAAAAACTATGGGCTTGAAAGAACACATTTTACAGTTTTTTTAGACCAATAAAAGATAACGCAAAGCTTGTATTACGCTGAAACCAAGTGAAAATAGTGAACGGAATCATGTAATTTTTTTTTACACAAAAAAAATGCCCCTGATGCAATCTTTTAATGAAAAAAATAATTTAGTTCACAACAAATGTATTCAAGTCATATTTCAACTTAAACACGTTGTCTAACGAAAAATGACCTTGTCTCATATAAGTAAATATCGGAAATTCATTTATGCTAACTAGAAGCTAGAAATTTGCTCATAAATTGAGTTAGGGTAAAAAACCGCATGGTACAGGGGTGGACCATGTACGATCAATGTAGCTCCGTTTCTCACCAACAACAAGTTGCGTCTGATGCCCATCTCCGATGTCAGGACGCGTTATAATGTACTTTTCTTGGGGTTGTACACATTGATTGTACATGGTCCACCCCTGTACCATGCGGTTTTTTACCCTAAATATGGCGAAATAAACTTGTATGGGCCACCAACTGATTTCTAAATCAAAACATTGACCACTACCTTAGTTCGTTAGTTTTATTTTAATGCAATACATAATACAAGAATACCTACAATATTATTGGATACAGTGAAGTGGTGTAGAACTTATTTCATAATTATATGCAGCCATCAGCAGCCTGACATCACTCAATTGTACTGATGTCTGACTGATTCTCGTTTTGTGTCCAATTTTTTTTTCTACTACTAATACCTATATCATAGTCAGAATGCACTGAAACTCCAGAATTGGCTTATATTAATTAATAAATTACTATAATGTATGTGTAATGTAGAGAATACTGTAGGCTACGCTACTGTATTCGTATGTCTACACTAGGCCAACACTTTAATTTTATTCAATTACTTCGTACTGAATTTTCATAAGCACACATAGCCTACATTGAACCTAGAAAATATGCTGAAACTAATAATTATTATGCTGTATACCTATGTATAAAGTAGTGTAGGCTAGGCTACCCTATATGTAGAGATGGTGCAAATTACCCTAGTGTAGGCTAGGGTATATTCGAGATATGATTTTTCCATAAGTAGGAGAATACCTGTAAACGGTTTTAAGTACTAACAAAGTTAAACTGAATAATGAGTAAAACTAACAAGGAAATAAGCTTAGGATCCAGGAACTACCTAGTTTTCCTAGAATGCCACTCATGACCTATCCAGAACTTGCCTATCCAATCTCGTTTAGGGTTCCGTGCCCTGACCTGGCTTTAGGGGCATCTGGAGTCTGGACCCCGCTCTAATAACACAACTAGTAGCTACCATTCCGAGGTTGTCCTACTCTTAAAGAATTTAGCTTACTATTTACAGGTACTTGTTCCTCTTGATAGCCTAACCCACATACCTAGTAGCTAAACACATGAACCTAATATGCAAACACTTGCTACTCACAATTGTCTTCCAAAGCACGTTTATTCTTCTTGGTGATGATTTTGCGCCTGCAGAAATGGTCAGCAGTAGTGCTCTTCAGAGACTGGAAAAGTTCATGGTTTTAAATTTGACCTCAGCCAGTCCACGTGAGTGTAGTAGTAGTAGTAGGCGGTGTTTGTCTTTGAAACGGCTCCTCCCTTGCTTGTTGTTATTCCTCCTTTGTTTATGTAAGGTATTGGTAGATCTATATAACTATTTCATTCATCTTGTGCTTGGTAAAGTTTTTTCTCTCTGTAATGCCATAGTTCTTTTTTTAATTCTTTCCTATTTTCAAAAGGTCTACAAATAAAAGCAAAAAGTATATTCCTCTTCATAGTGTCTTGGAATGTTTCAAATGAGTAGGTTTAACATAATTTCAAATTTGGCAAACATAAGAAAATGTGCTAAAAATATGCTAAGTGAAAAACAAAATGCCAAATCAAAATTTTGGATACCAATTATGTTTGAGAAGTAACACACACAAATCCACATATATTGTATATGTATGTGGCCCTTTTCAAACCAGATTGACATCCAAAATTTCTATTTGGCACATTGTTTTTTATTTTGACATTATTGTGTATTTGCGTTGTTTTCCAAATTGAAATATATATATATATATATATATATATATATATATATATATATATATATATATATGTAAATTTATAAATATATATATAATTATGTATATATATAATTTATATATATATATATATATATATATATATATATATATAATATATATATTTAATAAAGGTTATCAATAATTGTCTTAAGGTTTTTTTTTTTTTTTTTTTTTTTTTTTGCTGATATGCAAAATATATTTTTTAAAGTCGCTTCCACTGTATTGTTTATGAATCGAACCACAGTTGGGTATCCAACACTGGAAAAGAGATAATCAAACCAAAATGGGATATCCAGTGCTATCCAACATTGGAAATGCGGTATTA
>NC_061087.1:72321760-72326474 GCF_015104395.2 Macrobrachium nipponense | reverse complement strand
TATCAAAATGATCGCAATTTAGTGTACAATACAACGCAAAAAAAAGTAACTGGTTAGCTTTGACCGTTTTCTGCACAGCGTGATTTGAATACAATTATGTATGAATTTTTTTTTTTTTTTCCGCTACCATATATCGCATTATTTACATATGATGATGATGTATTTTTTATTTCTGATGGTTGCATTCTAAACTTCAGGCAATGACAAAAAAAGGAGTCCAAAAATGAACTCTTAATCTTCAAAAGTACGTGCGCTGTAATTTTTTGAAAAAATTATTTTTTCCACTTCCGCGCTCACTCCAACCAGGCCCGGCATACGGGAGACGTTTTGATTTTAGGGCTCCGGCGTAAGAGGTTAATTTCTCTGGGTATAATCTATCTAAAAAAGAAGTCTCTTAGTGTTATATATATATATATATATATATATATATATATATATATATGACTGGTAAAAATGTTCTGTAACAACAGAAATTCCATCTAATAAAAGGAACCCATAAAAACACCAAAATGTAGAGAGAAAAGTACATATTTCAGAGACTGCTGTCTCTCTTTTCAGGTATATGAATGAGAAAAGTTTACAGAAAGGTGGTATTTATACCAAGAGATCCGTCCACAAGTAAGCCAATTTAGGTCACCCCCGCTGATAATCTTCCTTTAATCTTCTTAAGCGTTGGTTGAATGAAAACTTGGTCGACGACATCTGAGATCCACGTCCCTTTTGAGATATTCATTACCTGCTTCTCTTTTTTATTAAGGCCGATCCATCATTTGACTCTTGTACCGCAGTTGCTGCTATAAATTACACGTGACAAATTCCAGTTTATTCTATGGTTATGTTTCATTTATATGGTTGAAAATAGCCGAGTTCTGTTGTCCATACCTAACTGACCGTTTGTGTTGTATTATCTCTGGGGAAAGTGATTTACCTGTAAATCCGATGTAAGATGGTCACAGTCCTGGCATGGGATCTCATAGACCCCAGAGTCTTTGGCAGATGTCTTTTGTTGGACGTTAATCAGGGATTTGGCTAAGGTATTTGGGTAGGTAAATGCAAAAGGGTTGGATTTCCCAAGGGTGTGGGTTATTCTCTTAATCGTCTCCAGGTGAGGAATTTTTATTGTTGGGTGTGTCTCTGGTCTTGTCTTTAGGGGGTCGGTAGAAAATTACGTTTGCTTTTTGAATTGCTTTCTCAATTATATGGTCAGGATACTTTAAAGATGAAAGTTGCTTGCGAATTAGTTCAAATTCTTTTTCCAGGAAATCTGGGGAACAATTCGTAAGGCTATCAAGAATAGGTTGCTAGCTACACCTATCTTGATAGTAATGTCGTGATAGCTAAAGTAGTGAATATATGAAGTGAGAACGTTGGTTTTCTGTATATGGTAAATTTGTATTCTGTCATGTGTCTGATTATTAAAACATCAAGAAAAGGAATTTTGTTGTCTGTTTCCATTCAACTTTAAATTTGATGCTGGGCACTAATGCGTTTAATTTTGAGAGGAATTCATTAAAATTACCCCACTTATTATCCCAAAATGTTAGGATGTCATCCACGTATCTCATCCACAGCATGTTTTTTGGGTTTATTGCATTTATTACTGTAGTTTCAAAGTATTCCATGTACAGATTGGCTAAAACAGGACTTAAAGGACTACCCATACTACACCCGAACAATTTTTGCTTGTAGAATGATTCATCGAATGAAATACGTTTATTAGATGCACATAATTCAACTAACTTTATTATTTTGTCAAGCGCCAATGGGAAATGATCTGAATAAGGGGATAATTTTTCCCTTAAAAACTGAAGAACGTCCTGTACTGGTACTTTTGTGAATAGGGAGTCTACGTCGAGGCTTAAAAGTTTTATGTTGTGAAGTGGCATATGTGCTTCTCTGAATTTGTGACAAAAATCTTCCGAATGTTTAATGTGACTGGGAGAGAAAGTGCCTAAAAAAGGAGAAAGGAGGCCAGCTAACCATTTAGAAATTTTGTTTGTAATTGAAAGCTCCGGCGCATGAAACGATGGGTCTGAATGGAAGATTGTCTTTGTGAGTTTTGGGAAGGCCATAAAAGTAGGGTAATTTAGGATTAATTACTTTAAATTTCTCTAATAGTTCAATACTCTTTTTGTCTTGGCCAATTAATCTTACTTTCCGAAAAAATTCTGTGGAACGTTCTGGAGGGGATTTTTCGTCAGTTTTTCGTAAGTATTTGTGTCGCTAAGGAGCTGGTTGATTTTGTCGAGGTAGAAGTCTTAGTCCATTATTACAATTTTGCCGTCTTTGTCGGATCTACTTATTATAACATCTAACTTTTTTAGCGAGTGGATGGCTATCATGAATCTGCGGGGAACAGGATATTTCTTATGAAGGTCAGTTAAAGCATTTAGTAACACTCCTTTTGAACATATCTCTTCACGGCTGTAGTTTTTTTCAGATATGAATTTATCAAAAGCCACTATGAAGTCTAGGTTGTTTCTGCGGTCTGGCATAAGGGCAAAGGATAAGCCTAAATTTAAAACTAAATGTTGATTTACAGTAAGGGGAGTGTTGGATAAGTTTAAAACTTTGTCTTGTTGTTCAAGATTATTCCATGCGCTATTATCTATTAGGTTATTTAACTTGCGTAAAAGTCTGTTGGAATGAGTCACGCTATTATAGGCAGCAATGTCGGAACAAAATGAAATCAGATACCTGTATATGTGGTCTGTTGTGAGGAGGCGAAGATTAGACTGAGTTGCATATATCACTCTGCGTGGCTTTTGATAAATTTTTACAAGCCATTTAGATAAATTATACGTAACTGAGCCCACTGAACTAATGATTGTTCTGATAGGGTTATTGATTTTATGTGTCTTGACTAAACCGTACATATAAGGTAGGGAGGCGCATTGCAGTGTAAACTGTTTAATTAAATGGCCCAAGCCCTTCAAAATGGATTTAATTTGTTTATTAACCCTTAAACGCCGACTGGACGTATTTTACGTCTACATTTTTTGTCTCTCGGGTGCCGACTGGACGTATTTTACGTCGACATACAAAATTTTTTTAAAAATTCGCGGAAAAATACTTTTAGGCCTACCAGCCGAAAACTCTTGAATCACGCGCCTTGGGGGATGCTGGGAGTTCACGGATCAAGGTGTTGTTTTGTTTACAATCGTTACGCGAGGCGCGCAAGCGCGAATTTCTTTCTTGCCGCACTAAAAGTATCTGTGACACATCTCTGAAATTATTTCGTCACTTTGACATAATTTTTGTACCATTTTAAAATTAGAGTTATTATATATGAAAAGAAAATGTGCGCATATGAAAAATACAACAAAAAAATACTCATGATTGTAGCTTTTATCAGTTTTTGAGATATTTTCATATAAATAACGATAAGTGCCAAAATTTCAACCTTCGGTCAACTTTGACTCTATCGAAATGGTCGAAAACGCAATTGTAAGCTAAAACTCCTAATATTTTTAGTAAATATTCAATCATTTAACTAATTTTGCAAACTAATTGGAAGTCTCTAGCACAATATTTCGATTTATGGTGAATTTATGAAAAAAAACTTTTTCCTTACGTCCGCGCGGTAACTCTTCCGAAAAAATCATACATGCGATTGTGTAATGTTTGTGCACCTCCCATTTTAAATTAGGCCGTTACATAAAGTTTTATTATGAAAATGTGCGCAATTTCATGCACAATACAACTAAAAAAACAACCCATGGTTGTAGCTTTATCAATTTTGAAATATTTTCATATTAAAATGATAAGTGACAAATTTTCAACCTTCGGTCAACTTTGACTCTACCGAAATGGTCGAAAAAACGCAATTGTAGCTAAACCGCTTATATTTCTAGTAATATTCAAGCATTTACCTTCAGTTTGCAACAAATTGGAAGTCTCTAGCACACTATTTCGATTTATGGTGATTTTATGAAAAAACATTTTCTTACGTCCGCGCGGTAACTCTTCCGAAAAAATCATACGTGCGATTGTGGTAATGTTTGCACCATTTTAAATTAGCCGTTACATAAAGTTTTATATAGAAAATGTGTGCAATTTAATGTAGAATTCAATAAAAAAATAATTGAAGGTTGTAGCTTTTCTCATTTTTGAAATATTTGCATATAAATCACGATAAATAGAAAAAAAACCACGTTCAGTCAACTTTGACTCTACCGAAATGGTTGAAAAACGCAATTGTAAGCTAAAACTCTTACAGTCTAGTAATATTCAGTCATTTATCTTCATCTTGAAACAAAATTCGAAGTCTCTAGCACAATATTTCGATTTATGGTGAATTTTAAAAAAAATCTTTCCTTCTCTCAGCACGCGGATTCTCACCACAAATCTCCGAAATGCGTACGTTCCATTCTCGGAATATTTGCTCCGTTTCATATTAGGCATTTCATAGAGTTTTGATATATGAAAATGTGCGCAATTTCATGTAGAATAAAACGAAAAATATTTGAAGGTTGTAGCTTTTCTTATTTCCGAAATAATTGCATATAAAAAAATATATATATAAAAAATTCGACATTCGGTCAACTTTACCTAGTCAGATATGGTCGAAAACTGCATTTGTAAGCTAATATTCTTACAGTATAGTAATATTCAATCATTTGTCTTCATTTTGAAAGAAATTGGAACTCTCTAGGACAATGTTTAGATTTATGGTGAAATTTTTGAAAAAAATATCTGTTTACGTTCCGTCCGT
>NC_061087.1:72254260-72311760 GCF_015104395.2 Macrobrachium nipponense | reverse complement strand
AATTATCTAGTGAACTATTTAGTTCTCCTAAGTCAAGGCAATTGCTTAGCACCTATACACTAGCTTGTATTGAGCATTAAAGGACAAAATGCTTTCGTCTCTTGAGTATTTAGAATGTCTTAATTGAGTACTTCGCCAACATTAAATCATAATCAAGTATTAATCTTAGTTTGTTATTCTTGAAGTCATGTCCAAAACAAATTGGATTAGGTATATAACTAAATTTGATAAGTCATTGCTGAACACAAAAATTATTTAAAACATAAAGGAACCTGAACATACGCACAGCCTATTTGCAATAATTTCGATAAGTAGGACTTCATTGTTTTGATTTTGAGGAATAAAGGAATAAAAAGCCTTCGGTCACTTTATTTGCAAATAGAAAATTAATTTTTCTTAGAATAAAGAATATAATGTTTAAAAGACTACACATTCCTTTCAATAACTCAATGGGATTGATTAGATAGCATATCGTATTTCATTTGTGTGCGCTTTAATTTACCTTTAAATGTAGCTTATCTCTTTTCGCTTTTTTATTTAATTGTGTATTTTTATTTTTAACTACTAACATTACCGTTTGCAAATAATTTAGCTTCGGATTCTTCTTTAACTGTTTGTTTATATTATCAGACCCGTTTGCAGATAATTTAACTTCAGATTCTTCCTCTACTGTTTGTTTATATGCCAGACCAATATCCAAAATTTCAAGGGCTTTGAATCATCTAGAAGCATTCTCTTGAGACCACCAAATTCAGGGGACGGAAATGAAATTTGTTTGCCGCATTTGTAGGTCACGAAAGTCAAGCAGGAAAGCTAGGCCAACTTCAAAGCAAAGCCATGTCTCAAATCCTTTCTTTCCAGGGGTAGGGAAATGGGAAAATCTCGCGGCCCCCCCCCCCCCCCCCCCCCCCCCCCCCCTTTTTTTTTTTTTTTTTTTTTTTTTTTTTTTGTTTTTTTTTTTTTTTTTTTTTTTTTTTTTTTTTTTTTAGAAAAAAACTTCTGAAATTGCAACCTTGATAAACAAAGAAGCAACTATAGGAATATTTTGTCAGGCACGAAGAAGCAACTATAGGAATATTTTGTCAGGCACGAACCGTTACCTGGAAGAATGATTATACGGGCACACAAATGTTAGTAGGTAAGTATTTCAGAGACCATAACCATGATGCATAAAACATTTTCCAATTTATTGTATCTGGAGAACAATAAGAGCCATATTGTATTACAGGATTATGCTTTTCTTTGAATTCAGTAAATCAGGCCAGACGTATTTCCATGCGTACATAGATGCGTGCATAGATATTGCAAATATAAACCTTAGGAAGTGGCAGTTGTTGTTTTGAGCAAGAAAGAAACTTGATAAGGTTGTAATTTGGAGGTTGTAACAGATTGTTCGAAGATTTTTCGGAATGAGTTGAAAGTTAATAAGGGCCGGTGATTTCATATGAAAGTATCATCTTGTGAATAAGGAAACTGTGTACAAAATCATTTTAGGAACAGTGCGATATAGAGTAGGTGACATCATCTGTTTATTCAACTTCTTATGCGACAGTTGAAATACCATTTTGATGGATGTCTTTCTTTAAATACTTAGGGTTGTTATTTGCCCGTGAGAATTCATACCCAGTCACGTAAACATACGATATGCCATTGTTGAATCTTTTCGAGTTCCGAGAAACAAGAACGCCCAAAAATGGAAGGTTGCTAATGGATTTTTTTTTAATGTAAATTTTATGTTAGGGTGTCGGGTAACAACAAGATCCAAGAAAGTGTCAGCATTAAAATCTCGTTTGAATAAGACAAACATGTCATCCACAAAACTTTTATCAAATAAAGGGAGGAGGAAGGACCGGGGGTCCGACGTCCATCATGTGCTCTTCCAAGGAGCTCATAAAAACGTTGGGGAACGAAGCTCCTGAAGGACTTCCCATTGCCATTCCTTCCAACTTTTTATATAAAACACCATTAAAAATTAAGCCCGCTCTATATAGAACGTGACCATTTCATAATTATGTTTTCAAATAGCAACAAAACTTTGTATGAGCATTTTTTAAATAAAAGTACATATATATTTTTTGTGGGGGGGAGGGGTTACTGGGAGAAGAGTATTCATTATAACAAAAACCCATATTCATACAAAAATTAATTTAATATGTAGCAGCGGAAATCTTCTTATTAGAACTTTTGCATAAATAGATGAAAAATGCAATGATTTTTCATGAAAAGTGAAAATCCAGTTGTGATCATGGAATGCTTTGTCTACATTTTTTTTATTATTTGGAATTTCTTCGCCTTCTAATTTTTTATATTTCCTTTGATATTTCCGTTGTTTACCATGATAATTCAAGTTCATTAAAGCCCCTGTTATAACCCTCGGGGTTGTTATGCAAGTTCTCAAATTATAAGAGTTATTGTCAGTACTGAATGTAACTCAGTGCTAAAGGTCAGCGGAAACAAACACCCTAGAAAATATAACTATATTTAATTCTTAAATACAAAATTTAAATGATTAAATGAACCTTGTGGGATATACTTTAAAACCTTGGTAACAACCAGGAAGGACAGATATTGGTCCTTAGAATCCCACTGGATTCCCTAAAACTAAGGAAGCTAAACCCTATCAAAGAAAGATGAATAATGAGGAGGAAATGATAATTATTAATGAATAATAGTTTAGATCCAACACTTGCTGGCCAGACCAAAAACTGTCCCAATGCTAAATCAAAGGAAGAAGGAAGGCAGAGTAAACAAAACAAGAAAATTATTATAAACCCTACCTATTGCCACAAAGCTAAATAAGTGAAACCTTGTATAGAACTTATGACCCATCAGGTGACGTTATAAAATCACAGTTGAACATGTATGTATGTATATGTATGTATATATAGTATATAGTATATATATATATATATATATATATATATATATATATATATATACACACACATCTGCTTAAAAAATCACAGTAGATGCACGTGACTTCATTAAATAAGCGAATACGACAGGAAAATGATGGGCAGAAATCCAACCGCTTTTCTCTTTACTGTCTTAGTAAAGACGAAAGTGCTTGGATTTCTGCCTATCATTTTCCTGTGGTATGTATGTATGTATATATGTATGGTGTGTGTGTATGTATATATGTATATATATATATATATATATATATATATATATATATATATATATATATATATATATATAATTCAACTGCTATAGTTTTTCTCACATCAGTTGAAGCATCAGAGGAGAAACAATTCCAGGCCCGTGATCAAATCGCCAATTCAGCTATCAGGACAGGCCACGAATGCCAGAACATCAACATAAAGGGAAGGCGATCCCAAGCAAAAATCAGAAATATTCTGTCTCACTTGGCATCAGCCTCCCTAAAGATCATCTCGTGAGCTAGCAAGCTCCCAAATCCACTGAAGAAAGCCGATGGACAGAGATGCAGAAGCGGCAGGCAAATCTACATAAGTGCGGGGAGAAAGTGCCGGCACCAATTCCTTGGGAATTCCTCCTCAACAGAGAAAAGCAGGATACGCTCAAGTTGCAGGTGACAGGAGCACCTATGAGTCTCGTATGAAACACCTAAGTCGCAGGTTTAGGCAAGAAACACTTGAGTTGCAGGTAACAAGAGAACCTGTAAACAACAGGGTAACCCTAGAATAGTTACCCTCTGTTTTGCTATGTGAAGGTTTACCTGGGAGAATTTTACCCAAATTTAAAAAAAATACGTATGAAAATAAATTTTTTGAAACTTCGCAATGAAAATACAACTCTTCACCTTTTATTGATGCTGTTTTAAATTAAAATTGCAGTTTAAGAAGTACCTTACAAAACCCTGACAAAACACCTACAAAAAAGCTTCATAATTAATTAGAGGAAAAAAATAAAATAATCTGATCATCTTATCCTCCTGCGCGTATAGTCTTGGGTGATGGGAGCATGCCCTTGCCGAGTCCCATCCCTCTATCTCCATCACAAACTGTATGGGAGAGAGAAAAAAAAGCCTATTTTTTTAATTGGCAAATAAACAATATATTTCATATATTTATTTACATTATATTTTATATATATATATATATATATATATATATATATATATATATATATATATATATATAATATATATCACATATATATATACATATATACATATGTAACATATATATATACATATATATATATATATATATATATATACATAATACTACTACACTACACATACATACATACATAACACAACATATATATAACACTCACCAGCTACATACAGTCACCACAGACATGGTACAGGTGGCGAGGGCACTTTGCCTTGGTGCACTTGTTGCATCTGTGCTGCATTTTCCTATATCTCTTGCTGGGGCACTCAACTCAGCACACCAAAGCACCATTGCTGTTTGAGAATGATGTTCCTGGTGAGTGTACAGCACTGCCCAGTGATGGTATAACGCACATGGTGGTGATCAGCATTTGCAAGGGGCGGGACTGAGGTAAACGCAGCCGTGTCTGGGCCCAGGGAATGATGAGTGCCTTACCCAGTTGTATAAAAAACTTTGTGCGTTCTATGACTTGTCCCCTTTTCTTCTGCAAATTCTCCCTGTATATGATGTAGGAATTGACATTGGCAGCATTCACGATTCCATACATGATGCAGTTGGGCCAACGTATTGGTCTTGCAGGAGCAGGAGGTGACGGAACACATCTAATCGAAGGTATCGGTCCTTCCTTTAGTGGAGTTATGAAACTCAATAATCTCCGGCTTGCCAGTTGCAACAATGGGGGGCTGAGTGTGCTGAGATGACAACAGCAGCATTAGTTTCTTCCTGGTACATGAAGTGCCGGCCACATATGACACCAGCGTCATTTCTTGGTGTACAAGAAGGCACTTGTTCCTGGCTCTTGTGTCTGTCCTTCATTCCATAAAGTATTTATTTTTTGTTGGGACATATTGTGCCAAAAAGGGTCAGGCTATGGTTATTCAGAAGGTCAGATACCAGGGGAACTGGGGTGAACCAGTTATCAATTGTCACATTCCAGTTTGACCCGAGGTAGGGCCTTGTCAGCTCTTTGGAACTATACAGTAATGGCCAAGCTGAAGGTTTCCCCTGTCCACAGTCTCCTGCTTACCCAAGTAGGGGATGCCACCGAGTAAGTACTTGATCTTGCTGTCATTGATTAGGACAAGCTTTATGCCATACTTGGCCAGCTTATTGGGAATATACATCCTAAATGGGAACCGACCTCTGAAACCCAATAACTGCTCGTCAACTGTAAGGTTCTCGTGGGGGACTTGAAGTCGGCCGCAGTTCCCAATAAAGATGTCCCATACCTCCCTCATGGCGGCGAACTTGTCACCTTTCTGCTAAGCCTCCCGAGTTTTTCTATGTCATCAAATCTTAGACATCGGATGAGGAATTTGAAATGTGTCTCGGACATAGCCACTCGATATAAAGAACATCCTCCTACATCCAAGCTCCACATTTCATCAGTGGGGATGTGCCCGTCATTCTTCTCGCCACTGATGATTAGTACACCCAGCAGTGCTCTTACTACTTTTGGCTCGTTGTGCACATAAGCTGCTGTCTGTAGTGTATACCTGGAGGCAAGTACATCAATGCCATCATTGAGGAACAATCTGAATACCTCGAGGTGATGCAGCATCCCTCTCCTCCCCTGGACTTGGGCCTGGGGTGAAGCTATGCATTATGTTCCTGCTTGGTGTCCTAGTGCTTGTTTGCGACTGTGGCCGACAATTCACCTAAACTGACTCCCAGTGGCAAGCGTGCGAGAATTGAATGTGACGATGGAAGGCATTCCACACTGGCGGCGGCGATGTCTTCTCCTTATATCTGCATCGTAATCCATCTTGTGCCTGAAAAAAATGGAAAGATATTACATAAGCTAAGGTCATAGTTACAAGAATGAAAGAGCAATAAATTTTTATGCAACTTAGGCTTCATGGTTTCAGAAAATTTTGAGGCAGATGATTGAGCAGTGGATGTAAAAAGTTCTAAGCTCTGTTACTTTATATATAAGATGAGGACAGGTTCTCGTTTTATAAATATTCTTAATATGTATTTATAATTACACCATTGTGGATTTCTTCGCCATTCAAGTGACTCATGCAATTATGAGATTTTTATGAAAATATTGAACCATATTGCGGTGAACACAAGCCACCTGAACTGAATCTGTGATCGAATCAGTATTGTTGTCAGCATAGTACGTTGACCAAGGCTGTCGTCTGGTCTCTGTCCAAAGAAACAAAGTAAAGTATATTGTTTAATATTTATACTTTGTGTATTTCATATTCAGTATTCCAACGATTTTTTAAGCAAGAATTAAAAATATGAATTCCTAAGAAATAGTAATTCGCTTTGAGGACTATTTTCATGCAACTTTGGCTTCATGGTTTCATAACATTATTTAGTCAGATGATTGATCAGTGCATGTAAAAAGTTCTAAGCTCTGTTACTTTCTATATAAGATGAGAGAAGTGTTTGAAAAACTGAAAGACATTGCCTTAAATCTTATGATTCCCATCCTTACCAGGCATTGTGGGGAAAAATATTTCCGAAAATAATATTGGACCATATATTAAAAGAAAAAAAAATGTTCCTTTTACTTTTGCCGACTTCAGCACACTATGTTCGGAGAATTTTTCTTTCTTTGCTTTCTAATGTTAATAATGAAATAATTTTCGGCTATTTCCAGCACTAGTGTATTTCACACTGTAGCATAAAATCTTAAATGAAATAAATCAGCGGATGCCTTAAATATATTCAGTCAACAGATGGTCGGCTTAAGTTTACCCAGTTGTAGTTGGCAGATAAATCTTTTGGCTCATGTTACGAAAACCACGCAGGCTAATGAGGCACTAAATGGAAAAAAATCTGTACGTCAGCCTTTTCAGCAAAGCATTTGCATAATCACGATTCTTTTAAAACGTTTGTGTTGGTTGGTGGATTCATTTACATTGTAATCTGACCACTGTCGTATCATAATTCTCCTGGCTCAGTCGAGCGGAATGAGAGCTGTTGATAATTGTGTTTTTTTTCCTTTGTCTCACCATCCGTTACTGATTTTTGTTTTTGTCGTTGATTTAGTTCCCACGTATAATTTCATCAGCCACTGTTAATTATGTGTTTGCAGGTTGCAAAGCAACAAACTCACTGAAGTATATAACATATGGAGACACCAGAGCTTGAAATAAGATTAAGAACAGGTTACATCAGTCGTAGCTCTGAAAGAGGATTGTTCAGCTGTATCCAGACAACAAATGGCAAAACCTAGATAAGTTGATAATTTCGATATTAGAGAAGAATACAGACAATTTTTCCCGTGGGATCCTATTAACAGCATCCTCGGTTTACCATGATTTCACTATTGGGATGTTTTTCAGTAAATCAAACGTACATTTCCCATGTGCATAAATAATACATTTAAGAAAAATTCTCTCTCTCTCTCTCTCTCTCTCTCTCTCTCTCATCTCCTCAATCGCTCCTCTCGTCTCTCTCCTCTCTTCTCTCTCTCTCTCTCTCTCTCTGAGGGTTCTTATAATGTCGCTGTTATGATCGTATAGTTCTAGAAATGTTGGGTTTTTGCTCTTAAACATAGTATCATGGAAAATTAGAACACATTATCAAGTTTACTGAAATTATCTGTGGCCCGTATTTTGATTCAAGAGTAAATTGCGTCGTTATATTCTTCAAACTTCCTTTGAACGATTCTCAGTTTGTCTTTTCGTAAATGTATACTTGTTTTTCTGTTACCATATGGACGATCTATTTATAAAACGAATATGATGGTCTTTTCTGCCAGTCCACTTGATGATTATGATAAAGATATGCCTGAATAAAGGAGAAATTTTTTATATAAAAAGTACATTTATAGCACAAATGTCTTTCCACATACCAGATATTAGAAGATTTTTCTTTAGGAAGAAACCGTAATCGAGAAGCCAAACTGTTTACAGAGACAAATTATCCATCAACTTTCCACAGAAACTGTAATTCAGCGACAGCTTGAAAGTTACCCTTTCAAACACCCTTTCACCTAAGCAAAAACTTTATGCTGAAGTGCTGTTGGTGGGGTTTTGCCGAGATAAGTCATACTTGGGATTACTCGACCCACATTCGAAATGAAGTCGAGAGCTCTCCTATGAATCAATCATGATTATAAAAACTTGCTTAGATATGAATGCATATATTAAATAGATTTAAGGACTAATATATTTCCAAGGAACATCAAGTCACATATTGGAATCATACATAAATGGAACAAACACCCACTTTCAGGTGTTCGCTTCTCGTGTAAGTTGGGCCGAACTCTTTTAATTTTTTGCTGATGATTATGATTATACAGTAATTAGTAGAACTGTTTTGTAATAGACGTACTTAATTTGATGGTTTTTTGGATTCGAAAACAAGCTCGTTCAGCTGTTAAATATTTTTTGGATGTCTTCTTAAAAACACCCATAAAACTCTCTGGCTACAGAAACGGAAAGCTCACTGTATAGGAAATGCGGAGCCGTTGCCCTCATGGGACAGCAGCATTGTTTAACATTAATATGAAGGATCCGAAGTCATTCATCTTTTCAGGGAAGGAATATTCATAAGGACGTGGTTAGTTGATATGTTAGAGATTAAACCGTAAAATAGTTGGAGAAACTAAGCACAAAAAAACAAACAAAAAGTTAAGGTGTAATCTATTTAAAATATGGGAGTAACTTCGCATAGCTTTAATTGGCTCTTGACTTAATTGAGATGCATTTTCCTTCTTTTTACCAATTTCTTTGAAATTATATTCTGGGAATTCGAGTCTTAAGCGCGCATTGATAGGTTTACAGTTAAATACTACAAAAAGATAGATATCTGTACCACAGCTTACCTACGGAAAAAGACAAAAGCCTTTAATAGAAAAGAGGCTAAAGGTCAACGGGGAGGGTGGGTTTACCCTGCAACGCTGATGTTGTTGTAAGATATATTGTAACTGATATAGTGTAAAAAGAGATAAAAAGTAGAACGTCTTGCTGTTATTAGTTAGTAATCATGAAAATTTACTTTTGATTATATTTTGGGAGACGTTTTCTTACTGCCTTAGCGTTGGAGAACCTTCTGTAAGGTTTCATGGCCTGAAGGGATTTAGTTTTACCGTATATGATTAAAAAATATCACATTTCTGTTTGCTTATGTATTGAGAAGCATTTGATCAGGTTTCTAACGAAGGTAATCACATTGCTCAGTCAGAATTGCATATACAGAAGTAAGACCAATTGACATGATATTTATGATTACATATAAATGTAAAATTTTTAAGTTTCACAATTTGTGACTGGAAATGGTAAAGTAATCATTGAGAGAGAGAGAGAGAGAGAGAGAGATGCCAAGCAAAAGAAAATGATAAGGCCTTATTAGCCTTACAACCTACACTTGACCAGGAGACATGTAAGGATAGACAGAAACATGGTTGATACGCCCTGAATATAAACGGAAAATAACCCTGTTAAACCTCATGGCATCTTTTAGAAAATATGAAAGTTAATCAGGCGCTCTAAATGAAAAGAAATTGGACCCTTTTTTGCACCATCGTGTTTAACACAGTATCATTTGCATAAATACGATTCATTCAAAAAGTTCCTCTCGTCTGAGGATTCATTTGCATCGGAATATAACCACAGCATCGTCTGTCCTGTCTTATTGGGGACATTGCCCCCCCCCCCCCCCCCCTCTCTCTCTTCTCTCTCTCGTCTCTCTCTCTCTCTCTCTCTCTCTCTCTCTCTCTCTCTCTCTTTTATTTGCATTCCCCATCCGCTACCAGGATTAATTTATGCGTGTCGTTGTGTCCGGTAATTTCTGTTTCAAATGGCCACATTCTGCGATGCTGTATATTCCGGAAGGAGACTAAACAGACTCCCTTAACATAACTTTTGTTGGGACCCATCTTTGATCGCAAACTGGCTGTATTATTTCACTGGCCTGCGAGTAATTAGTTTTAATTCGGCAGATGTTTGCATTTTGTTTATTATTACTTTACGTGTTTAATCTTGACCTTATTTTACGTTGAATCTAACTAAGCATATTTTGTGACTGCTCGACCTAAATATGAATACATTATGAACCTTAATAAAAATAATACAGCTGCTTGCATACATTTCAGATACTAATTAAGAGATATGAAATCCATAACAAAACGTTTTCTCATTTACTATGTATCACATATTTTGGAGGAAGCCGCCTTTATTGAAAAGACAAAATTCACTAACAGGAGGGAATTACATGACGCTTTCCGCCGAAACTCCTATACCAATAATCTTTCAAATATCAGCAGTGCTTCATGCTGAAGTGGTGTAACTCGACTTTCACCACTACGTCACTTAATAATTGTATCCACTTGACCTAGATTGGAGTCAAGTCGAGTCTCCTGGCCAGTGAGAGCAATTTAAAATGTCCCAATGAAAATAGTGTGTCAACATTCGCAGGAAAAACAACCACTGTGAGTTCACGTGTAGTGTTTGCTATTCGCCAAATTCTATTAGAATAAAGGGCCCAGAGACACAGGGGAGAGAACGAGAATGAGTAGGCTTTCAAGGAGGAAGATAACTGAATATCGTTGTCCGAGTTTATTTTCAGGGGTTCATTTCCCAGTGTTTTGATTGTTGATACTTTTAAAAGACCAGCGAGCTTGATCTGTTACTTCTTTTTTCTCATACGCTTTGTTACAACTTTTCCCATTCGCTTTCCATTTAATGTTAATTAGAAAAGAAATTGGTTTTTTGTAATACACATCAATAGCCTCAAAAGGTAATTTACGTTTAAAGCAGTACATTGCTTTCGCTGTTTCTTTAGATTGCTACTGTATTTATATTCTTTATTATGTTATGACAGTGTAATTGCACTACTCTTCACACACAGAAAGAGTTCCACAGGAGATTTTGGTATGATCGTATGACCATTACCGTGTGTGGAAGAAACGTTAGTGTGGAAACAGTAATTTAATGATCAAAATTCTAATATGCAAAGAAGTCTTGAAAACATCTCGCCCATAAAAATTGCAATTATGTTCATTTGTCTGAATTTATTTATGATGTAAGCTCCCATGGTTCTTTTTATAAGTAAGACTTTCTCGTGCTGGTTTCCTATTTTGTTGGAAAAATGATAGTAATTCTATCCAGAGAGAATGTGACACAATGAACTCTATGCTTTCCTTTATAACCAAATAAGTAATCCATATAACTCTGAGAGAATCGTTCGAGGTTGATTGCCGACCCATTCTACATAAGGCTAGAAGCCTGGTCAAGATACCAGGATCACATTTTGTGTGAATCTCTCTCTCTCTCTCTCTCTCTCTCTCTCTCTCTCTCTCTCTCTTCTCTCTCTCTCTCTGTGGAAGTGAAAAGGTTAAATTATTAGTCAAACACAGCAGTGATCTGAATAATGAAATTATTGAAACATGGCGTGGTCGGTTTGGTCTTTACTACGACCACGGTAGTTCCATTGAGGAGTCAGAGATGTGTATTTCTGGTGATAGACTTTCACTCTCGACGTGGTTCGGAAGTCATGTAAAACCGTTGGTCCCGTTGCTGAATAACCACTGGTTCATTGCAACGTAAAAACACCATACACACAAACAAACAAACCATTGGGAAAGGACACAGAATAACAGAAATTGACACATCAGAGGAGCTTGGATATTTATTTTGTACCGGGAGAGCAGTTTACTCACCGGCTGCATATATTAAACTTTTTTGTTGTTGCTGAAATTAACATTTAATGTCAAGTTATTGCCACTGATAGATGTATCCTGTAAAGCATGAAAAAAGTTCAGTAACTAGCCTGCCTCATTTGCATCAGATGCTGAGCATTACTGAGGAAAAGCAACCTTCCAGGTTGGTAAATTGAAAGGCTCAAAACCGGATATGTGAATAATACATATGAAAAAAAAGTTAAAGAAATAAAAACGTAAATATTTTTCTGACCTTTTCTGTATAATATCTAATCAGAATGGGAGAATCTTTTGTTTTCAGAAAAAAAGGGCACCGAAATAACGATGAATATATTTTCTGTTTAAACACAATACCTTCCCTATATATTGGGAATTAGTCAGATAATTACAAAAGTAAATTAATAACAAATTTAAAGCCAACTACAGTCGTTAAAAAGATCCGAATAATTATATAATAAAAATCCTTGTTATTTTTTACATATGCTGCAACCAACATCCTTTTATAAAATTTGGTTTCTGTTAAATCGTAACTGTTGACCAAAAGAAGTAAAGCCTAAGCATGGAATGTTTCTTCGGGACGCAGCTTAAGTATTTGAAATGTGTGGGCAGCTATATAATTCTGCGATATGGCAATCAGAGTTGTCCAGCCTTTTATCAGATGTAGAATTAATAGCCTCATTTTCTCAGCACCTCAAGAGGATTAATTAGTAGGATTTGCCTTTACAAAAGAGAACCAAGATATACTGCAGACATTCCGGTATCACCTGCAGCAGGACCTGCCAGGAAAGTCAGTTCTATTGAAAGGGAGTCTATTACTCGCTCAAGATGTTTTATACTCCCATGATCATTACGTATAAGGATCCACTGATTGCACAAGTTCTTTGCCCATCGAACTGGACTGCAGTTTTTCAAGCATCACGGCATCCCTCCCATGTATGATTTACTTTTAAGTTCATGAGAGCTGGATATGATTTTTTTTCCACATTTAATGTAATAAATAACTTGGTTTGTTTACTTATTTTAAATTTTGTAGCAATTAGCAGTAAATCATTCTTCATAGGCTATGTAACTGTGTGAAAACCATAAATAATTGTAACTAATTTACAATGGCTTGTCATAAGAGTGCTGTTGCTAGATATCGCACTAGTATCACACCGTATCTCCACCCACCTTAATGTTGGCAGTAACTAGACTTATCGAAAACTACGTTTTCTGGCATTATCCAATGAGAGTATTTCAAAGTAAACATTATGGGAAAGTAAAAGAGGAAATTACTTTGACGTTATGTCTGTAAAAGAGAGGTATTATTCCTTAAGCATTTTTATTCACTTACAGTAAGGGCTAATCATTTTTATTCGCTTGCAGCAAGGGAACAGTATTTTTATTTACTTAAATCAAAGGAAACCAACTATTTTGGAATTAAATACGCTCTCGGTATGCAAATACAAATGCATTAATTAGCAGGAGACATAATTCATTGGTTTTCATTAGTTCTAGTTTGGTAAAGAGGCCAACCACAAAATAAAAGTTCAGCTCTGAAAATCTAAACTGAATGAATTTGGAAAAGCTCTGAAAACTAGTAAATATGATATGAGTTATCAACAAAAAAATAAAAAGTTAACCGCTCCTTAGAATGTCCTCATGTGTAAGAAAAGAATTTTTTATATACATATACGTTATTTGTTCTTTTGCAAACTTCGAAGAACCGTATGATGTCATGAGCATTTTCCCATTGATATAACGAAAAACTGTATAATGTATTTCATGAGAGAGAGAGAGAGAGAGAAGTGAAAAAAAAGAAAGAGAGAGAGAGAGAGAGAGAGAGAGAGACGACGAGAAGGTCTGAGAGATGGAGATTGGAGGGGAGGGATGGGACCGAGCGAGAGACCCCGGAGAGGGGAGAGAATTTTGAAGGGAGAGAGAGAGAGAGAGAGAGAGAGAATGAATGGATTAACCTTTTCCGATCAGACCCACTGGCGGATACCGGGACGGCCAGCTACAACTTGTATCTTCACCTTAGCTGTGAAAATTCTTGTTTATCTACGAAAACTATTAAATCTCCCTTAGTTTTTGTTTTCGGTACATAAATCGTAAATAATTTTAAAGAATTAGAATTGGCCCTATCACAATTCATTAATTTCAAGACAGTAATAACTTGTATATTTGTTACAAATGATAAAAACATTGAGGAAGTTGACCAAAAAGAGAAGAATTATCCATGCTGCCTTTCAAACTCTGGAAGAAATGGACTCAAATTCTTTAGATTTTTCGTTGCTTACAATAATGTCTTATCAATCAGGCTCTTAAGAAAACAACTTTTAAAAATTAACACCCATATTATTATAAACGAAGGCATAATGATAAAATCTTTTCGAACTTTATATATATATAGTGTAGTATATATATATATATATAATATATATATAATATATATATATAATATATATATATATAATATATATATATATATATATATATATATATATATATATATATATATATATATATATATATATATATATATATATATATATATATATATATAGAGATCCAGGTATAGATATGTGATAGATTACGGCATATACTTGAGGAATATTTATCTATAACACTAAATTGCAGACTGCCCCTGACCAGGTTGTCCGAATGGGAATAGCAAATTTGCCGCTATAATTATAAGACAGGTCTGAAGATGCCATAGACCTTGGCTCCGCTAATGGGTTTACCGATGAGTTAGTTAACGAAAAAGTGGTGAAATTAATTGTAATTGATATATTTTGATTGGTATCCTTTCTTTAGTTTTAAGATAAAATCTTCGAAACCATAAATTTAGCAGACAATTTAGGAATGACCTAATACCCATTCCCTCTCACTAGTAACGTGAAGAGAAAAATTGGCGTTAGCTAGACAGACAGATAAAAGCAACAAAAATAGATATGCCACAATACTGCAAACTCGGAGAGAGAGAGAGAGAGAGAGAGAGAGAGAGAGAGAGAGAGAGAGAGAGAGAGCTAATTCGGAAAGGGTAGTTTGTTATAATCTCTGTCGTATTGAACTCTTCAGTTCACTTTCCCGTTTTATACTTCATTATTATTATTATTATTATTATTATTATTATTATTATTATTATTATTGAATACAATAGCCGTTTCAACGGCATTTAATTTATATAGAATCTTCTCAATTCTTCTAATCTTTTTCTCGTCAGCATGTAGCTGGTGTATTGTTTCCTAAGGGCATGTAAAGATTTTCATTTGTCTTAGGTTTATTCCTCTAACGTGTCGACAGCGCACAGGCAGTCATCTATGAAAGTTTACAGTAAAGTGAATTAAGATACGTTTTACAAGTATTATAGCATGCAAGGTCGCGTACAATCGGTGGGCAGGGATTTTAATTGGTCGTTTGATGGTAACGAAATCTCTCCCTGAGGCGTTCAGATTTCCGTGGTCTGGACGGAGTTATTATCGTCGGGTGGGTGTTGGTTGGGGTACCCACCTCTTGGGCGGCAGGCTGTGCAGTTAACATCTCTTCCGCTTGTTCTCTCCCGCTTTCTCTCTCTGCTTCTTCCTCTCTTTCTCTCTCTGCAAGTTCCTCTCTCTCTCTCTCTCTCTCTCTCTCTCTCTCTCTCTCTCTCTCTCTCTCTGAAGAGAGAGAGGAACAAGCAGAAAGAGAATGAGAGAGAAAGGAACAGAGAAAGAGAGAGAGGGAGAGAAAGACCTTACCTTACAGACCTTACATCTTGTTCGGGTTGCCCCAGGTCCCTCAGTGTGAGGCACCTCTAATGTCTACCAGAAGAGAGTTGCTAGTACATCTTCCGGTATATTTTGCATCTTCCAATCTTGGATGGTCTGGGATGCAGTTTAGATATTTGTCGAGCTTATTCTTAAACACATCTACGCTCACTCCTGATATATTCCTCAGATGAGCTGGCAACGCATTGAATAGACGCTGCATTATCGATGCTGGTGCGTAGTGGATTAATGTCCTGTGTGCTTTCCTTATTTTTCCTGGTATAGTTTTGGGCACTATTAATCTACCTCTGCTTGCTCTTTCTGATATTTTTAGTTCCATGATATTTTCTGCTATTCCTTCTATCTGTTTCCATGCCTGAATTATTATGTAGCGTTCTCTTCTCCTTTCTAGACTATATAATTTTAAGGATTGTAGTCTTTCCCAGTAGTCAAGGTCTTTAACTTCTTCTATTCTAGCTGTAAAGGACCTTTGTACACTCTCTATTTGTGCAATATCCTTTTGATAGTGTGGGTACCATATCATATTGCAATATTCAAGTGGACTACGAACATATGTTTTATAAAGCATAATCATGTGTTCAGCTTTTCTTGTTTTGAAGTGCCGTAACAACATTCCCATTTTTGCTTTACATTTTGCCAACAGAATTGCTATTTGATCATTGCATAACATGTTCCTATTCATCATCACACCAAGGTCTTTAACTGCTTCCTTATTTGTGATTGTCTCATTATTAGGTCCCCTATATGCATATAGCTTTCTTTCTCTGTCTCCATAATTTATTGATTCAAATTTATCAGAGTTAAATACCATCCTATTTACCTCTGCCCAATCATATACTTTGTTAAGGTCTCTTTGTAGAGCGTTCCTATCTTCATCACAAGTAATTTCTCTACTTATTCTGTGAGAGAGGAACAAGTAGAAAGAGAGAGAGAGAGAGGAACAGGCAGAGAGAGAGAGAGAGAGAGTGAGAAGGAGCGAACGAGAGAGAGAGAGAGAGAGAGAGAGGAACTTGCATAGATGACTGCGTGTGCGCTGTCGACACGTTAGAGGAATAAACCTAAGACAAATGAAAATCATTACATGTCCTTAGGAAACTTAATACACCAGCTACATGCTGACGAGAAAAAGATAAGAAGAAGAATTGAGAAGATTCTATATAAATTAAATGCCGTTGAAACCGCTATTGTATTCAATGCTACTGCCCTCAGAAAAGGCCTCCTTCCTTATTATTATTATTATATGTTCACTATACGTGACGTTATTGCAAAGTACTTTTTATGGATTTATCCCAAGAAATGACGATTCTTTATTTTCTGGGATAGGTAATAAATCTCTCTTGTAAATCACTTCCTATTTTTTTTTTTTTACAATACTGACCAAAATACATATCGAAGATGAAGTGGAATTCTTTGTAGTACTGGACTATATGAGTTTGCAATAGTTTTAGCCAAAGGCCAGAATTATACGTAACTACGATCTGGAGACACTGAATTTACTCATAACTTGAAAAAAGCAACATGATGAGAAATATAACTTGAAAAAGTAACATGATGAGAAGTATAACTTGAAAAAGCAACATGATGAGAAGTATAACTTAAAAAAGCAACACGATGAGAATTCATTACTATAATGGTCATTGCTTACTGTTTATAAAATTGGAGGAGGACAAAAGAGTGATATTTAGTAAATATAGGTCAAAGTAGCGAATGACGTACATATATCATACATGCAAACAATGCACATGTGAAGGTGTCTAAGGGTGTTATTTCAAAAGTGAGGTGACATTGTAAGTAAGAGTTAAAAGAATACTATATGTGCAAATTTTATTTTCAAATATATATACAACCAAAAATTTTCTTTGCAATGAATGTTTGTAAATTCAGGTCTTATCGTTTCAAAATATCTTACTCGGCCACATGTGGGTAAGAAAGAGAGAAGGCAATAGGTTGTAGGGGGTCGCATGGGTTCTTGACCGCTCCCAGCTTAACCTGTATCCTGAGGGTATGTCCTCCACGGCATTCGATGCCATACTGTTTGGACCAAGGTCATAAGATAAAAGCAAGTGAGATTACCAAAAGATTATTCTCCAAAAGGGACTGCAGTCAGGAAAAATAAAACCCACGATATAAACAAAACATGAAAATATTGAAAAAGTAAACAAATTCTCACACAAACCAGAAAATTCTATAAAGTTCCATACTTATCACTGACTAATCTATTCATGAATTATTTCATTTTAAAAAGTCGTAATGTTTGACTTGATAGTCTTTTTGTATGTGCTTATGATACGATTTCATGTTAGACGAAATCCTTCTCAAATTTTTTCATAATTCAGCTTGTGAGGTTTCACAATTTTCTTTATACCAAAATATGTAAATTTTTATTTTATACCGATTTTTCTCTGGTACCATCAGAGGGGGTTAATTTGAAAGATTTACTAATGTTTTTTTACAATTTCATTTTATAAAGCTTTCATTATATAATAATCCTATGCGATGTTTTTGTATTGTAATACATCATTCATATTTCACCTAGTAGTCAATTTTTTAATGATATGCTTTGAAACATTCATTTGGGTGTAATCCAGGTTTAAGAGTGCATGTTCCACAGTAGTAAGCGGTATCTTTTCTGCCAACGGGGCCTCTGCGATTGCTACAAACACCACATTCTCGACAACAATTGTTAGGAATCTTGTTGATCATGTATGGTTTGCCGTTGAGTCTCTCGGGTACGCAATTTTCATTTACACGAACACTTTTTCGGAAATTCTTAATACGAATTCTTCCTACTAACTGTTCTCAAAGTGACTTCCTGTAAGTAGCGTGGCTGAGTACTTTCTTATTCTCCTCCTTCCTATGAATTTTATAAAGAATATAGCTATTGACGACCGCCACTTTAAGAATGAAAAAGTATAGCTTCCTCCACCATTTCAGTGATTTCTGTAAAAATGCTTGCGATGAGCAATAATGATCTGCGCGATCAATTCCCCCCATATTGGCAACATATTCACATATTTCTGGCTTGGTAATTTCTTCTGCAACATTATTTTTCTTCTTTTGTTGAACTTGCTTTGTTTTGGCTTAATAAAAAGTAGAGCATATGGTTACATACCGTCTGTCACACCAGCTAAGAATATATTTGTTGCTCTTGCAGAATGAGAGGTGATTTCCTGGTTGAAGCTCCACTTTACTTGTCCTTACCTGTATCGGAAGACCTTTACGCTTTACCAGAATCGTGCCTGTCAAATGAACTTTACGTTTTAGAAGTTCCTTTGCAAGTTCCAAGCTGGTATACAGCCTGTTCGTGAAAACGTGGTACCCGCTCTCCTTTGTTTCTCTCCTTACAGCGTCAATCAAGTCCAAAATAATGCGGGTATTGAATTTGTGTTTTGGATTTCCGAGTTGGTCCGTCGTCTCTTTCCCATAATAAGGGATGTGTGCTAGTATATAACCAGTCTTCGAACAGGCAATATCATAAATGCGAATTCCCCACTTTTTTGGTTTTCCAGGTGCATATTTCTTGAATGCCACACGTCCTTTGAATAAAACCATGGATTCATCCGCCGAAAGGGTTGCACCTGGACGGTAGAATTGTAAAAAACGTTTGGTATATAACGTAATCGAGGACGTTTTTTACTTTAGAACTCCCATTCACTCTCTTTCTGTTATCAGAAGATGAAGATACATGCCCAGAATATTTAATGGAAACGTTTTCTTGTAAATAGACACTTGGCAAATAATGGCGAATTTACCAATCGTGCACTGAATACGTCTACGGTAGTGATTTTACGTAACATCGCAATGTACATCAGCACTCCATGGAAAGCCATCATTTCTTCTTCTGCTGTATCATCTTTCCAGTCATTCCAAATAGAATATTTTCAAAGTGGACGACATGCATTGATCTTTGCCATGGCATACTTATTTGTTTCGTTAGCGAGTGACTGAGAAAGTTCTAATGTAAAAAAACAAAACATAAAAATCAAGGGTAGAATTTAGTGTGTTTTTCTGGTTACACAAATTCAGTGTCTGTAGACACTGTATTTACTCATAACTTGAAAAAAGCAACGTGATGAGAAGTATAACTTGAAAAAGCAACATGATGAGAATTCATTACTATAATGGTCGTTACTTACGGTTTATAAAATTGGAGGAGGACAAAAGAGAGATATTTAGTAAATATAGGTCAAAGTAGCGAATGACGTATATACATGCAAACAATGCACATGTGAAGGTGTCTAAGGGTGTTATTTCAAAAGTGAGGTGACATTGTAAGTAAGAGTTAAAAGAATACTATATGTGCAAATTTTATTTTCAAACATATAATATCGTTTCAAAATATCTTACTCGGCCACATATGGGTAAGAAAGAGAGAAGGCAATAGGCTGTAGGGGGTCGCATGGGTTCTTGACCGCTCCCAGCTTAACCTGTATCCTGAGGGTATGTCATCCACGGCATTCGATGCCATACTGTTTGGACCAAGGTCATAAGATAAAGCAAATGAGATTACCAAAAGATGATTCTCCAGAAGGGACTGCAGTCAGGAAAAATAAAACCCACGATATAAACAAAACATAGAAGTATTATTGAAAAAGTAAACAAATTCTCACACAAACCAGAAAATTCTATAAATTCCAGACTTATCACTGACTAATCTATTCATGAATGATTTCATTTTGAAAAGTCGTAATGTTTGACTTAATAGTCTTTTTGTATGTGCTTATGATACGATTTCATGTTAGACGAAATTCTTCTCAAATTTTTTCTTAATTCAGTTTTGTGAAGTTTCACAATTTTTTTTTTCTTTATACCAAAATATGTAAATTTTTATTTTATACCGATTTTTTTCTGGTACCATCAGAGGGGGTTAATTTGAAAGATTTACTATTGTTTTTTTACAATTTTATTTTATACAGCTTTCATTACATAATAATCCTATGCGATGTTTTTTTATTGTAATACATCATTCATATTTCACCTTGTAGTCAAGTTTTGAATGATATGCTTTGAAACATTCATTTGGGTGTAATCCAGGTTGAAGAGTGCATGTTTCACAGTAGTAAGCGGTCTCTTTTCTGCCACCGGGGCCTCTGCGATTGCTACAAACACCACATTCTCGACAACGATTGTTAGGAATCTTGTTGATCATGTATGGTTTGCCGTTGAGTCTCTCGGGTACGCAATTTTCATTTACACGAACACTTTTTCTTAAATTCTTAATACGAATTCTTCCTACTAACTGTTCACAAAGTGACTTCCTGTAAGTAGCGTGGCTGAGTACTTTCTTATTCTCCTCCTTCATGTGAATTTTATAAAGAATATAGCTATTGACGACCGCCACTTTAAGAATGAAAAATTATAGCTTCCTCCACCATTTCAGTGATTTCTGTAAAAATGCTTGCGATGAGCAATAATTAACTGCGCGATCAATTCCCCCCATACTGGCAACATATTCACATATTTCTGGCTTGGTAATTTCTTCTGCAACATTATTTTTCTTCTTTTGTTGAACTTGCTTTTTTTTTGGCTTAATAAAAAGTAGAGCACATGGTTACATACCGTTTGTCACACCAGCTAAGAATATATTTGTTGCTCTTGCAGAATGAGAGGTGATTTCCTGGTTGAAGCTCCACTTTACCTGTCCTTACCTGTATCGGAAGGCATTTACGCTTTACCAGAATCGTGCCTGTCAAATGAACTTTACGTTTTAGAAGTTCCTTTGCAAGTTCCAAGCTGGTATACAGCCTGTCCGTTTTTCTCCTTACAGCGTCAATCAAGTCCAAAATAATGCGGGTATTGAATTTGTGTTTTGGATTTCCGAGTTGGTTCGTCGTCTCTTTCCCATAATAAGGGATGTGTGGTAGTATGTAACCAGTCTTTGAACAGGCAATATCATAGATGCGAATTCCCCACTTTTTTGGTTTTCCAGGTGCATATATCTTGAATGCCACACGTCCTTTGAATAAAACCATGGATTCATCCGCCGAAAGGGTTGCACCTGGACGGTAGAATTGTAAAAAAACGTTTGGCAACGTAATCGAGGACGTTTTTTACTTTAGAACTCCCATTCACTCTATTTCTGTTATCAGAAGATGAAGATACATGAAAGGCCCAGAATATTTAATGGAATAGTTTTCTTGTAAATACACACTTGGCAAATAATGGCGAATTTACCAATCGTGCACTGAATACGTCTACATTAGTGATTTTACGCAACATTGCAATGCACATCAGCACTCCATGGAAAGCCATTATTTCTTCTTCTGTAACATCTTTCCAGGCATTCCAAATAGAATATTTTCGAAGTGGACGACATGCTTTGATCTTTGCAATGGCATACTTATTTGTTTCGTTAGCGAGTGACTGAGAAAGTTGTAATGTAAAAAACAAAACAAAAAACAAAAATCAAGGGTAGAATTTAGTGTTTTTTTTCTGGTTTCACAAATTGCTGCTTACCGGTGAAACCGAAATTTGGAAGATTGTGAATTTCTTCATTGTAGATTTCCCACTCATCATCGCCACTATCGTCTGTCATTTCGACTGCATTACCCTCTCTTGCATTATCATTCTCATCATCACTATCAGCACCACTCTGCTCTGGATCGTATGGAATTTCTTTTTCAAAGGATGCATTCTCTTCATCTGCCTGATCGGAATCAGACGAGTTGTCGCCGACATTGTCGGGCAGCACCTAGTTACAAGATGCCTTTTAATTTTCCTTATCTCCATCTCATGATATTATAGATTCACTTTCTGATGGACATTCAAAGAGATATTCAAGAATTTCTTCATCATTACGAAAATGTTTCACTGAAGTCATGAATTCTTGAGTAAGTTTACAAAAGATCAAAGTACGCGGGCAAACATCAAACAGTGGAGCGCGAGAAATGGCAGACATAGCTTACTGAACGAAGCCTCCCAGTCGACTATGGATGTTTATTGTACTTCGGTTATTTATATACATTTTAAAAGAGAAATCAGGAGATTTACCTGAGGATTATCTAGTATAAATGTGGGCAATTCTCCTGAGAGACATTGTAGATTATAAATCTAAAATTTTATCTGTATGACATTCCCAGGCTTTAGGATTAAATGAAGATTAATGATAACTTGGTTGGCTGAGCTATATTCGGCCATTGTAGTGGAACGCTTTTTTCCCTTTGGCCGAGTATAGGTCGGCCACTGATCGGAGAGGGTTAATTTCACTAGTTTCACTCATATATTATCATTATGATTAATCATATATGCCATAACTGTGAAAGGCCACTTCCTACTGTATATTGTATAAGAGGAGTAAGAGGAGGAAAAGCAATAGTATTTCATTCAACATTCAGGTGTTCCTAATTTTATCTAGGTATTAATTCAATCGGCATCATAATTTCTTTACTGACAGGAAATAAAATGACGGTCCATCTCCCCAGGATGCAGTCACCCTCTAGATTCAGAGGTCTTTCGCAGAGGTCATTGTGCTGATCTTGGCTGTCAGCACAATGACCTCTGCGAAGGATTGATGGTAACTCCCTCTGACCACCCTTCTCAGTTGGAGTTGTTCTGGGGTCCTAAGAAGAAACCCAGGGCTTCTGTGGTTTTACCTTGGTCCTCCTTGTCTGAAGGCATGTTGGACCAGGTGAATAATCTTGTCTTGGGACAAAAGAATTCACTTAGGGCCAACAGATCGGACAAGTTGCTTCCCTCTCCTCTTCCTCGACAGAGGCGATTCTACACGTCCTAAGAGAACCCTTTGCTGCCCAAACAGGTTAACCTGGAGCTAGTTCACCTAACTCCCAGCTTGCCTCTGCAGCATCTTTTAGAGGAACTCTGTTTCACGCAGCATGAAGCAATGGCCTTGGAGGCCACCACTATGGTAGCGTTCCAAGCAGTCTCTTGGCTGGATCTGTAGTCCCTAATGGTATCCAAAAGTTGCTCCTTCTTCAGAACCGATAGTTCCCGGGGAAGATTTGACCTTAGGGAGACTTTGTCAGTCTGAAGGTAGGGCTATTTCCTACCTGGCCCACCAGACAGCAAACCTTGTAGCCAGGTATCCCTAGAGAGATGGTAGATACTGTAGTAGACAAGCAAGCGTAGAGCTGAAAACAGTGGTCGTCTTGTCCAACAGGAAATTGCTAAGATATCCGGGCTGTCTCGTGCAACTACTGCTAGGCCCTCGAGCCAAGCTAGCTCTTCCATCTCTAAGAAGACTCCTCCTCCAAAGAGGGCGCGAGGAAAGACCCAGCCTCCTTCTTTCACGTCGAAAGGGGAAAACACCCACCCTTTCAACCCTCCTCTCGTGGGAAAGAAGGTAAGCGACAGTAGAAGAGAAGAAAACACTAGGGACAGTTTCCCTTTCAGCTGCTGCCATCGGTGGGGGGTTGCCTGGCGAGCCATTGGGCAACACGGAGCCAAGACCTGGGTAGTGGATGCCCTTGGGAGGAATATCTTCTGTCCTTTGATTCGAGGCCATCTCTCACTTAGCCTCTGGTCCAATTTTGAACTTACATCCTTGGTTCTGCCAAGGATCTGGCACTCAGGGAAGAGGTGTAGTCAGTGCTGAGCAAGTGTAGTCAGTGCTGAGCAAGAGTGCTGTGGAAGTCGTACAAGATCTGTCACCAGGGTTCTACAGCTAACTTTCCCCGATGGAAAAGGCTGCGGGGGCCTGGAGACTGGTGATAGATCTCTCTCGCTTGAGCCGATTCGTTCGCCAGACTCGGTTCACAATGAAGATGGTACGCTCTGTGCTCGCCTCTATCAGGGAGAACGACTTCATGCTTCCTGTGGACCTGAAGTGTGCGTATTTTCTGATACCCATCCATCAGTCCTCCAAGAAGTACCCTTGCTTAATCCTTGAGGGGACGGTGTTCCAATTCAGGGCACTTTTTTCTGTTCTCACACTCATCAAACGAGGGTTGAGGTGCACACCTGGAGGAGATGCTGACTGCAGGAGAGTGGAATCAGCATTCCAAGCACCTTCACATCAATGTTCGGAACTCAGGCAGCTTTCTTAGCTCGCCAAGAGTTCTGGGATTTGATGATGGGACACTTCATGGTGTTGATGAGCGACAGCACCATGGTATTGGCATGTGTCATCAAATTGGGGGCCTAGTTTCTCTCCCGTTGCATCAGTTGACGTTGCATGTGTATGAGTGGGCTGCTGCATACTCGGTAGAGCTGTCAGCCAGATACATTCCAGGCAAGAGGAATGTAGTGGAAGACAAGCTCAGCTGCCAGAATCAGGTGATTGGGACAAAATGGTCCCTACACCGAGACCTGGCGGAAAGGTTCGATCTATGAGGGAGTCCAGTGGTCGACCTGTTTGCCCCCTGGCGCAACAGAAAACTTCTGGTTTTCTTCTCTGTGGTGCTGGACCCATGGGCAGCTGCAGAGGACGTGCACCAACATCCATAGGACGGCCTCAAAGTTTACACCTTTCCCCCATTCTGTCTGATTAGCAAAGTGATCTGCGTAGTGCTGGTCACCAGTAATCTTGGGATGATTCTGGTGGCTCCCTGCCATTTGGTATCCTGATTTGATGGCTCGTCTCTCCAAGGCACCACGAGAGATTCCCTTTGTGGCACAACCTTCTATGTCAGCCGCACGTAGAGCGTTACCGCTTGGTAGTACATTCCACGTCTTCACGGCTGGAGGTTATCCACAGTCTCTTGCGAGCGAGAGGATTTTCTCGCCGAGCAGTAACAGAGATGGCAGGGATCCTCAGACAGTACTCTGCAGCAGTGAACCAGGGAAAGCGGTCCGTCTTCTGTGGTTGGTGTCATGGAAGGGTGGTCTCTCCGCTTAGAGCCACTCTTCAACAGATCGCGGATATCCTAGTCTTTCTTCGCTGAGAGAAGCGCTTTCTGTTTATGTATTAAAAGCTATAGGTCAGCCTTGTCTCTGGTCCTGAAACTGTGAGAAGTGGATATTTCCACTTTTGTGGAGATCTTTCTCCGTATGAGGAGTTTCAAGAGGTCTTGCCCACCCAGGGAACTCTGGCCTCTTGAGTGGGATGTGACACTCTTTTTAAGGAGCTTGACTCGTGAACCTTACGAGCCTCTCCGAGAGTCGTCAGACAGGGATCTGACCCTCCAAGATAGTCTTCTAAACACACATCACAGTGGAATTTGTAAACACGACGACACTTGTGTATGTAATCTCTTTAATGTATTAAACACACCGTACCAATGCACCACCAAGCACCGACTGAATTAGCAAACCCTCGAAGGCTTCTCGGTGAACAGATCTGCTGACCCCAATAAAAAATATTGTGCCCAGCAACAAACCACTGCCCGACTATCTCCTAACATCTATAAAAATCCCTAATTCATTTACACAACCAGTCTCTCCAGACACGTAATCCAAAACAGAATCTTACCACTGTCACCAATGTTGTAAAGGGGGCAGACCCCTTGTACATTAGGAATGGTGACACACTCTCTCTCTCTCTCTCTCGGGTCTCTCTCTAAACTCTCTCTACTCTCTCTCCTCTCTCTCTCTATCTCTCTCTCTCTCTCTCTCTCTCTCTCTCTCTCTCTCTCTCTCTCTCTCTCAACTCCAGTTTAACTCACAAATAATCATTGCCTAGGTGCTTATATATCCATAATTCAAAAAAATATATTTATAAAAGGATATGCAAAAGTCTTAACCATCAGAAAAATGAGAGTAATTTAACTAATTAAAATCAAGATTTCTCAATTGAATTAAAGTCTTGGAAATGGACTGTTTAAAAGCAGACCTAGTTAACTGAAGTAAACCCATTAACAAAACAGTAAATAAGATTTCTCTTCTCAAACCTGAACACATATTCCCTCCATAAAGTAAAAAGATGTCACAAAGTCCAGGTCTCTTCACTCCATAATATACACAATCTCTCTATTAGTTGCCCGGCACAAACGGATGTCCCAGGCAGTTCAAAGTACTGAAAAGAAAAGTATTACTGGAAGTTTTCAATGACTCTCACCTCTTATGTCCAATTTGCACAGTCCCGTGGTTGCACCTCCCCATATTTCTGGGAATCAGTCTTAAATCGCAGTGTACTAAAAATTCCATTGATATGTCTTATCAAAGGGTACATCTTAACATACAGTCACTGAACAAATAAATAGGACCTACTTAGCAACTGGTAGCATAAACATGTATATCATCAAGTAAATAAATAAAACAAAAATATTAAAGAGTAATAGCATATACTTTAATATTTAGTCATATTCCACTTGGCTTGAAGAACAAGTTTGAGTCGTTTAGGCATGCTGTCGGCCAGTTTCTGAAAGTATTGCAAAGACATTTCATTCACCCAGATTGTAGTGATTTCTTGTAGCAGGCGCATGAGGGATGATGTGTTGCACGACTGAAGCTTCTTTTTCATGACACTCCACCCATTTTCGATTGGGTTGAGGTCACGACTGTTATCAGGTCACTGTGAGACCTCAATATTGACACCAGTTAGCCACTTGGTAACTTTCTTGGCCTTATGACATGGAGCATCATTGTGCATGAAGACAGTGCAGCCGTGAGTCTCATATAAAGGCAGGAGGTGATCTTCAAGAACTTGAATGTAGCGGTCAGAATTCATTGTAAATTTTTTGAGGAGGAAGTGCAATCCTCCACGGCCTCTTAAACCACTGAAACCTCCCCAAATCATGACAGATTCGGGGTGCTTGACGGTGGCAACTGTGTAGGCAGGGCCGAATCTGCTGACTGAAGATGGCCATCTTACTGTGATAGAACGGCCCTGAATGCACTGGAATGTTGATTCATATGACCCACCTGACCTTCCTCCAGTCATCAGCTGTCCAGTGGACAGCTCGAGCTTTCTTCATACGAACTGTCAGAAGAGGTTTGGTGGGCAGCTGGTGGGCCTTCTGGAGACTGTGTTGAATGCAGCGGATTGATACATCTTTTAACAGGGTTGGGTGACTTGTTTTTAGCATAAGGTTTTCTTGGGGAACACCGTTGGGTCATAGGTAACGAGTGGCAGCCATCAGTAACATTATGGTTGACTTGGCTCGGCCAGTACATCTACAGATTTCTATAATAGGCACTTTTTTGCCTCCAGGCAAATATGCGAGCCTTCTCCTCCTTAGTCGTGTGCACGACCCATATTTAGGGAATATATAAAGAATTAAAAGGCAAGAAGGGCTCCAGTCCATATACTGGGATCTTGGGGCCAGAGCAAACCAAAGCAGCAACCTCTCCCCGGCTTTCTGGGTCGGCACTGAGTCCTAGTTCACAGCAGTGTTGCCACTGGACTTTCATATCATGGATAACTAAAGAAAATTAGAGTAGCTATAAACCGCATCCCATTCATATTAAATGGAGCTGACAAATGGCATGATGAAAATAAAATGTTATTTTTATCATTAACATTCATCATTCTAACGAAGATAATTTTTTAAAGATTTTTTTATATTTTTTTAAAGAAAATAAATTAGAAAAACACACACACACACACACACACACACACACACATATATATATATATATATATATATATATATAAAGTATATATATATATATATATATAATATATATAAAAATATACATAACATACATACATACATACATACATACATACATACATACATACATACAACCTGACATAGCAAAATAGATACAGCACATAACACACACTTAGCATGAAATATTTCAAACAACTCTTCATTATAACCTATCAGGCTACCAGATTCTAAACAATAATAATGAATATTTGGAGCATTTTAATGCACGGGGTGTATATAACAATGAATTATGATTGATATAATGCAATAGATATATTGTAACAAAAATCAAACTTTATTTGGCAAAAGATATTTCAAATATCTCCTAATTATTACTTAATAAAAAATGCTAGTATTAACGGCAAAAACTGTTCAAATACTGTTCCTAAAGTGTGTCTTCCTGTTCTTCCTCAACGTTCTCATGTTGTTCTGGGCTTCTTTGTATTACCCTAATCATCTTTGCAGTAGGTTCGAATTGCACACAGCCACCTCCTCTCTTCACGGTTTCCTACACAATTGCTAAAGCTGCTTGGATTGAGATGGAAAACCTGTTCCTAGTTTCGGTTTTTATCAAATTCATCTTCGAAAATATTCTTTCGGCATCTGCATTTGACATGGGTAGGGAAAGAATATTCAGAGCAAACGTTGGCAAAAGTTTGATTTCTGGTTGACCATTTTCATTCTTTACATATGCAAGATAAAGGAAAAATGCCTCCGTATTATTTGATGCTTTTACATGTTCTGGGATGCCTACATTAGGTATATGTCTCCATTCGTAATCCAATTTCTGAACATGACCTGAATATATTCGTGGGACCTCCATGACTAACTCTGACAGTGTTGGCATAATTAGTAGGGCGTCATTTCTTATACAATTAGCGACGAATAGTGTATTGCATAAATGCAACAATTTCGAGTTTAAAGACAACCTCTCCTTTATTTGAACAGAAGCTGTTACCATGAACTGTGGACACCTGATTTTAATATCAGCAATCATTGTCTTATTTGCAGTTATATTTGGTTCTTGGAATGATTTGTGAACATTAGCACCTTAGAATACTTAATTCAAGTGATTAAAGATTTTTTCATCACTAGTGTCAATAACATTGAGCTGACTTATCAGTAACTTTACTAGGCATGTAATAAAACCTTGAAATATCTGAGTACAAAATCCTACATTTCTTGTAGAGGAGATGGATGGTGGGCTCAGTCTTTTGAAACAGCTTATTGTAATTGTATAAATATGGCAATGTAGAATCTAAAAATTAAAAATATATAAGCAAAGATGGGTCTTGCAAAGCGTTATATATTGTGAAGATGTCAGTCTGTCTTCTAAATGCTTTTTTGAGAAATACAATGTGAGGGGTCTCCATTGCTCTAGTACACGAGTTACTGCCATATGGAGGGAGTCTTCGAGTTTGTGAGACATGCAGAATTTCGTGAGGTTCTGTTTTACAGAATTCTTGAATTTCAACAAATTCTGTCACCCGTTTTGAGCTATGAGAAAAATAAGAATAAGTTGATCTCATCAAATCCTCACATTTTCTTGGAAGTGTCTTCGCTGCGTTTGAGGCACAAAGGTGAATTGAGTGACAGGCGCATTTAAAAATTGATACCTGGTGTTGCTTTCTTTAATCTACTAGTTAACGAATTATGCTGGCCCATAATGTTACTGGCGCCATCTGCCGCAAATCCAATCAAATTTTCTATTGGGATTTCATGTCCTGACAGCAAGTAAATAATCAAATCAAAGAGATGTTGTCCTGTCGATCCCTCATCTTTATTACACGAAGTGTGTACTTTTATAAGATCTAGCAACCTTGTCTGGATGGCTTGAAATTTTGCATCAAAATATTTCACTGCTACTGCACATGATTTTGTAGTACTTATATCAGTCATCTTATCTATAATAATAATTGAAAACTTCTTGTTTTTTAGAGATTCCACTATTTCTTCCTTAGCAGTTTCCCTTATATCTTTAATTACGTACATTGCTTTTGAACGTTTTAAAGTCATGGGTTGCACTACTCGAGGATCACTGAATATATCTTTAGATAAATGGTCAAAAGAATTTAAACGAATATTATGTTCTGCAAAATATCCTGCGAGTTTTACTTCAGCTCTTCTTACTTTATCTGTTATTGGACTATCTTCAACGACATCATTATCCTGGCTAGTTGATGGAGATGATTCAAGGAGAGCTGCTTTTCTTGTAATGTTAGCTGAATGAATGGCGGATGTCTTGTGGCGCTTGATAGAGCTTATTTCCGCCGATAGTGTCTTCTGGCACATGTCACAAAAAACCTGCTCTTTGTGCTCTTTGTTTCTCGGTACCTCCTTAGCCATCCTCTGAATCGCTCATCTGAGAGCCAAGCATGGTTTAACTTACGCCTTGGGGCCATGTCCAATTGTTATCTGAATGTGGAATTTAAATTTGTTATAAGTAACTTCATACCTGATTGTCAACTGAATATGAACTCATCTTTAATCGCGAGATAGGGCCATTTGGTTTAAGGTATATCTAAAGAGTTGTAATAATCAGATTTTTTTTTCTTTTTTTGGCTAGACTGTATGAAAGGGGCATTACAGCTTATACAAAGGTTAGCTAATTCTATACATATAATATCTATATTTACTATTAGAATTTTAAGGAATGTATTTCGGACATCATTACAGAAATACATGATCCCTATGACATTCAAGTTAATCCACATTTCTAACATTGGCAGGTTATGGAAGACCCTGCTAATTCATATTGGCTCTAACCTTATGCTCGTTGCAACAGATGTGCGAGAAGAGTTGTTGTTTAGTTCTTTAATACAGAAATGCTAGATTTAAGAAAACCAAAAGATGTACATTTGCAGGTGGCACAACAGACAAGTGAGCCACGTATATGACGCCAACACTGGCCCCCCAGATGCTGAAGCCTTGCCGAGGATGGGGGCTTAGGGTTCAGCAGCTGGGCCTTGATGCCTGGTGGGAACTACTTTCTTGCTCGGCCTTGGTGCCCAGCTGTTGATCCAACTAAATAAGTCAGCCCTTTTCCTTTTACTAAAACTTTTCTTCCTTCTGCTTCCTCCTTCTATAAGGCACGGATTTTATGTTGATGACTTGGATTGGTTTTGGACATGATTTGGACTTGTTCATTGGATTTGATGGAGGGTGAGGATGGTTGGCATGCCCCCTCACCCGAAGAACTCGAGTACCTAACGTGGTTGAGCGAGGGGAAAGTTTAGATGTCAAACCCTTCTCTTAGTGCTGGGTCTCGACGGACATCATGACGCCTTAAGCACTGAGGGTGGGGTGTATATCTGGGTGGTACCCCTAGGGCAGCCCTGTATGGGATAACACTGTCCTCTAAATGTGGCTCCATGGTGTGGGTGGGGGGCTACCTGGACGAATCATCAATTGTACGTCTTATGGAGACATTAAAATCTTGACGACTTGGGCAAGGATAAGGACAAGGAAAATTCTGGTAATTCCTCTATTGTGACTTTGGAGCCTTTTTCAAATGAGCTCCTTGTTACAAACATTTTGTATGTAAAACCAGTCCCTTTAGACTGGAATTATGAAACCTTATTTAATTAATTTTGTAAATTTGGGAACGTAAAAGAAGTAAGGAATAGACTTGGCAAAAATTATGGTTGTTTTGAATTTTGGATATTTTTCAACAACGAATCGGAAGCTCACAGAGCCTACAGAGAGTTTAGGTCAGACTCTATGAGTGTTGGACTTGTAGAGGCAGAAGAGGTCCCTAGGTATCTTGAGATATATAGACCACCAACTGAAACTAAAGATTCGAGTAAATTAAGTAAAACCTCCAGATCACCAGACCCAGCTAAGTGGTTGATTATTACAACACATGGTGAGAGAGGCAACCTCTTCAAGGTGAAAAGGTTGGTAAGCCAGAAGATCGGCAATCTTGGGAGCCCAGAAGTAACTCGATTTGGGCGTAATAGTTTTTTAGTTCATGCCAAGACCAATGTTCAATCAGTAATGCTCCTAAATTTAAGGCTTGATCCCGAAGGTATGATAAAAGAGGTAAAACCTCACTATAATTTTAGTTATGCAAAGGGTGTCATCTTCAATGAAGATTTACATGAAATGGACGAAGAGGAAATTTTGAAGATGTGTCCAGACGTGGTTTGGAAGGTTTTCAAGGTGCCCCCGCTCGTCTATGATTATTTTTGCCATCTGAAATTGTTCTTGACAATGAAATTATGAAAGTTCGTCCTTTTAGACCGAGAGTGCTCCAGTGCTTTAAATGTTTTGGCTTTGGACACTCCTCAAATGTTTGCACCAGGAATAAACTTTGTGAATCGTGTGGCAAGCCTGAGCACGAGGAATGTTCTGAACCAGTAATTTGTGTGAACTGTAAGGGTGAACATCGAGCCCGAGATGATAAATGCAGTGAATTTAAAAAAGAACAGGAGGCATTACTTAAATCTATTGCTAAACACATCAGTGTGGGACAGGCCAAGAAGCTGTTGGGAAGGAAAACTTATTCAGATGCCTTGAAGGCACAACAGCCGGATATTGCTACTTCTGGTGCCCCTTCAGGTGGTGCTCCCCGGGGGTCCCCTAATGGGGTTTCCCATGCCCTCTCTGGTGGGGCTCCCCGTGCCCCCCCCTGTTGGGGCTCCCCATGCCCCCCCTGGTGCGGTTTCCCACGCCCCCTCTGGTGGGGCTCCCCACGGCCCCCCTAGTGGGGCTTCTCATGGCCCCTCTGGCGGGGCTCCTCATGTTGTAGAGAGACTGGTCAAGCCAGGGGACCCTGTTGGTTCAAGGGTTCAAGCCAGATCTCGATTTGTTGATGACTTCTCTCTGACAGGGACATTGCTTGACATTGAGCCCTCACCTGATCCTGTCATTACAGTGCACCGTGGAGATGACGGTGAGGAGATAGAGGCCCTCTTTATTCGTCAGAAGAGGGCCCTTTCTCCCTCTTCGCCTCATTCTCGGTCACTCGGCCATCATAGGAAAAATAAAAGCAAAACTGGAAGGGCAAGTGAATGCCCATCATCTAAAAGATCTATATCACCCAGATCTAGATCAAGTAGTTCTGGTAAAACTGATAAGATCTCTCTCATCAGGACTCAGATTCCTAAATTGGTAGAAAATTTTAAGATCCCATCTTCTAAATAATGGCTCTCATGCAATGGAACATCCATGGCTTTATACCAAATAGAGAGCAAGTTCGGGTTCTGTTTAAGGAACATAATCTATCTGCGATGTGTCTACAAGAGACAAAGTTGGGAGAGCACACTCCCAACGTGGGTTTTAATTATTCATTTCATAGGTCTGCACCCCTGATAGGTGTATGTACTCAGGGAGGCACAGGCATCATAGTCCGTAAGTCTGTTAATCACAGAGTTGTTCAATTGAACACTGTGTTGCAGGCTTGTGCAGTCCAAATTTTCAATTGTAAATGGATCACAATTTGTTCTCTCTACCTTGATCCATCATTGGAAAATAGATTGCAGGATGTGCAGGGTAATCCCCGTCAGCTAGAATTAACCGATCTACAGACGTTAATAGACCAGCTTCCTAAACCCTTCATTCTGATGGGGAATTTTAATGCCAAGCACACCTTCTGGGGAGAGCCAAACTGGTGACCGGTGGGGTTTAATAATAGAACAGCTGCTTGACTTAAATGACATCACTTTAATGAATGATGGTTCCCCTACAAGACATAATGTTTTTCATAATACTGATTCAGCCATTGACCTCACTATCTGCTCTTCGTCTTTGAGGTTAGATTACCAGTGGGTAGTAGACCAGAATGATCATGACAGTGATCATTGGCCCATTCACTTAAAGTTTATGAAAAATATTCCATCTCCATGTTTACCAAAATGTAAGGTAGGGGAGGCTGACTGGGGATTATTAAAAAAATCTACTGAAGTTGATCAAGAGATGAAAGATTTTCAGAGCCCAACATCTGCTTATGAGTATTTAATCAGTATATTGCTGTGTGGTGCCATGCTGTCTATTCCTCGAACTTCTGGTAAGCCTCGGCGTCCTCTAGTACCTTGGTGGAGCGATTCATGCGCCTTGAGCCGAAAGATAACTAGAACTTGCTACAAGAGATATCGTAAATTTCCTTGCTTGGTCAATAAAATTATGTATAAAAGAGCTCTTGCTAAGCAAAAGAAAACATTTAAGCAAGCAAAGAGGGAATCGTTTATCAGATATATAAGTGAATTAAAATATGACTCCCCTATGTCATTAGTCTGGAACAGAATCCGAAAGCTTCAAGGGAAATTTTCTCCACCTCCCTTGCCTATATTGAAAATTGATGGCTTCCTCATATCTGATTCTGGAGAAGTTGCAGAAACCTTTGGTAGGCATTTCTCCAGTATATCTAGTGCCCTACATTACTCTCCTGCATTCAGGAATATTAGGGACGGTACCACGGTTGTTCCTGCTGTTAGTTTAAATTTAGAGTCATATAATCTTCCTTTCACCATGAAAGAATTGGATCATGCAATCTCGTTGTGTTCCCCTACATTTCCTGGGGAAGATGATATACTGTACTCAATGATTTTTAATCTGCCTAGAAGTACAAAAGAATTTCTTTTAGACATTTTAAACAGTTTTTGGCTTTCAGGAACTTCACCAGAGTCTTGGAAGATATCGATTATTGTACCTGTTTTAAAACCTTTTAAAGATTCCTTCCTTCCTAAGAATTATAGGCCAATTGCTCTAACTAGTTGTGTTAGCAAGATTTATGAGAGGATGGTCAATGCTCGACTTGTGTGGTATTTGGATTCAAAGAATCTTTTATCTAATCGGCAGTTTGGCTTTAGGAAAAATAGAAGTACTTCTGACCTTTTGATGTTCCTTACTTGGGAGATACAGAATGCTTTTGCTGTGGAAAACCAGACTGTTGCAGTGTTCTTTGACCTAGAAAAAGCCTACGACACTACCTGGCGAGGGGGTATCCTTTTGCAACTTGTAGAATGGAGTGTTGTGGGTAATTTGTTCTATTGTCTGAAAGATTTTTGTCAGAACGTTACCTGAAAGTAAGAGTGGGCTCTTACATTTCTTCTGCTTACCCTCAAGAAGAAGGGTTACCTCAGGGAAGCGTCCTTAGTCCAACACTCTTTAATGTAGCTGTCAACGGCCTACTAGAACAAGTTCCTGTCGGGGTGCATGGTCTGGCCTTTGCTGATGATTACGCAATAATCTGTAGCAAGTCTACAGCTGTCGAAGCTTGTCAAAAGATCCAGACTGCTATTAATGCTTCAACATTATGGGCCAGTGCTAAAGGTTTCAAATTTTCACCAGAAAAAACCAAAGCTATAAGATTTTGCAGATTAAGAAGAGTGGAAGAGATCCGTTGTTTTTAAATGATTCGATTTTACCTTATGGAGATAGCATTAAGTATCTAGGTGTTACATTTGATAAGAGATTAACCCTCTTACGCCGATTGGACGTATTAAACGTCGAGTCAAAATGTCTCCCGTATGCCGATTGGATGTATCATACGTCGGCTCAAAAAAGTTTTTTTTAAAATTCGCGGAAAAATACTTATAGGCCTACCAGCCGAAAACTTTTGTATCACGCGCATTGGGGGATGCTGGGAGTTCACGGATCAAGGCGTTGTTTTGTTTACAATCGCTACGCAGGCGCGCAAGCGCGAATTTCTTTCTTATCGCACTAAAAAGTATCAGTGACACATCTCGGAAATTATTTTGTCACTTTGACATAATTTTTGCACCATTTTAAATTATCCTTTACATGAAGTATTATATATGAAAATGTGCGCAATTTCATGTAAAATACAACAAAAAAATACTCATGATTGTAGCTTTTATCAATTTTGAAATATTTTCATATAAATAACGATAAGTGCAAAAAATTTCAACCTTCGGTCAACTTTGACTCTACAGAAATGGTCGAGAAACGCAATTGTAAGCTAAAATTCTTATATTATAGTAATATTCAATCATTTGCCTTCATTTTGCAACAAATTGGACGTCTCTAGCACAATATTTCGATTTATGGTGAATTTATGAAAAAACTTTTTCCTTACGTTCGTGCGATAACTCTTCCGATAAATTTTTTCGTGCGATTGTCCTCATGTTTGCACCCTTTTAAATTTGCCATTACATAAAGTTTTATATATGGAAATGTGCGCAATTTCATGCACAATACAACAAAAAACCACCCATGGTTGTAGCTTTTATCAGTTTTGAAATATTTTCATATAAATAACGTTAAGTGCAAAAATTTCAACTTTCGGTCAACTTTGACTCTACCGAAATGGTCGAAAAACGCAATTGTAAGCTAAAACTCTTATATTCTAGTAATATTCAATCATTTACCTTCATTTTGCAACGACTTGGAAGTCTCTAGCACAATATTTCGATTTATGGTGAATTTATGAAAAGAAAAAACATTACGTTCGCGCGGTAACTCCTCCGAAAAAAACAGAATTTTTTTGTGCGATTGTCGAAATGTTTGCACCATTTAAAATTAGCTGTTACATAAAGTTTTATATATGAAAATGTGCGCAATTTCATGTAGAATACAACTAAAAATGATTGAAGGTTGTAGCTTTTCTCTTTTTTCGAAATATTTGCATATAAATCACGATAAATAGAAAAAAAACCACGTTCGGTCAAATTTGACTCTACCGAAATAGTTGAAAAACGCAATTGTAAGCTAAAAATCTTACGGCCTAGTAATATTCCGTCATTTTTCTTCATTTTGAAACAAATTTGAAGTCTCTAAAACAATATTCTGATTTATGGTGAATTTTTGAAAAATATATTTACCTTCACTCCGCGCGCCGATTCGCGGCCGCAAGTCTCCGAAATACGTACATCGCATTAGCCTAATATTTGCTCCTTTTCATATTAGCCTTTTTATAGATTTTCATATATCAAAATATGCGCAATTTCATGAAGAATACAATAAAAAATAATTGAAGGTTGTAGCTTTTTCCATCTTCGAAATATGTGCATATAAAAAAATATATATATTAAAATTTCGACATTCGGTCAAATTTAACTCGTCCGAAATGGTCGAAATCTGCAATTCTAATCTAAAACTCTTACAGTATCGTAATATTCAATCATTTGTCTTAATTTTGAAACATATTGGAAGTCTCTAGAACATTATTTAGAATTACGGTGAATTTTTTAAAATAACATTTTTTTACGTCCGTGCGTTACGAATTCGTACATCATTTTGTGATAATATTTTTCCGGTGTTGCTTTTATTGTTTTACTATGTATTATATATCAAAAGGATTGCAATTTAGTGTACAATACAACGAAAAAAAAAGTAACTCGTTAGCTTTGACCGTTTTTTGCACAGCGTGATTTGAATACAATTATCTATGAATTTTTTTTTTTTCGTTACCATATATCGCATTATTTACATATGATAATGATATTATTTTTCATTTCTGATGATTGCATACTAAACTTCAGGCAATGAAAAAAAAATGAGCCAAAAATGAACTCTTAATCTTCAAAACTAAGCGCGCTGTGATTTTTTGAAAAAATTATTTTTTCCGGTTCCGCGCTCACTCCAAACCGGCGCCGGCATACAGGAGAGGTTTTGATTTTTAGGGCTTCGGCGTAAGAGGGTTAACTTTTACTCAACATGTTAATGAAGTTGTATGTAATGTGAAGCTTCGTCTTAATATTCTTGAAGTTGTCTAATTTTAATTGGGGGGCAGATTGAATCACCCTTTTGAGGATGTACCAGATTTTATGCCTAAGCAAAATTGATTATGGTTGTCAAGTTTATGGTTGTGCATGCAAGACAACACTGCAGAAATTAGATGTTGTCCATAATTTGTCTTTACGTATTTGTACGGGAGCCTATAAAACTTCTCCAGCAGAAAGCCTATATGTTGAGTCAGGTTTTCCCCCACTATTTATCCGTAGGGAGGAATTAGGCTTGAGAGTCCTATCAAGAGTACTTACATCAAAGCTAAACCCTAATTATAAGTATGTTAGAGAACCAACTGATAGAGCCCCAAATAGACCTAGACTGCCAAAGCCGCTTGAAGTTCGACTAGCAAGCTCTGCCAGGGAGGTAGGATTACTACCCCCTGCAGTAGCTGAAATTTCGCCCTCAAAATTTTCTCCTTGGAATGGGCCACACTTAGAAATCTGCCCAATTAGGGACAGCAGGAGCATCAGTTCTGGTGATCAGTTGAGGGCAAGTTTTTACAGCTGAACTGCTGGCAGTTTTGACTGCTCTTAAATATATTTTTTATAGTTCTTGTACTAACAAGGTTTTTACCATTTTTACCGACTCTTTGAGTGTTTTATCTTCTCTTAAAAGCCTAGTCTCTTGCAACCCTTTAGTGCAAGAAGTACAAGATTGGTTTTATCTTTTAATTAATAGAAGAGGATTTTCTGTTAAGTTTTGTTGGGCTCCGTCCCATGTTGGAATTGTTGGGAATGAGCGAGCCGACGCTGCTGCTAAGGATGCAACTAGGCTTAGGCACATTTCTAACATGGGCGTCCCTGTTTCCGATTTTAAAAGTACCATTCGATTTTATTGTAGAGACCAGTGGCAGGCCCACTGGTCTACTTTAGATAATAATATCAAATTAAAGTCGATTAGGCCTTCTGTTCATCCTTGGCCTCATAGCCGGATGGATAGAAGGTCTGAGATAGTTTTAGCTAGATTACGTATTGGCCACACTAAATATACTCACGGGTATCTAATGACGAGTGGAGCGGATAGGCAGGTTCCTCGCTGTTCCACCTCTCATGTGGATTTGACTGTGGTGCATATTTTGGTGGAGTGCCCACCATTTTGAAAACAAACATAGAGCTTGTTTGCTGGCAAATAAGAGACTTGCCGATATTTTAGGTGAAGGTACTCAGGCAGAGCAAATTATGACATATGTATGATGCATGTATGTGTATTAATCTTTCCTTCTGTTACAATATACAGTAGGTCTTATGTCCAATATATTGCAGCTAACACATGTAAAAGAACTCCCATCTCTCAAAATTATATATCACTGAATAAAATGCTAGATTTCAGAAAACCAAAAGATGTACATTTGCAGGTGGCACAACAGACAAGTGAGCCACGTATGACGCCAACACTTAACACCTCTGGAAATTACGGTGGGCACTGCAATAAATTAAATCAATAGGTCAGCAATAAATACCTACCATGTTATAAATAAAAGGCCAATTGGGTAAGTTAGGAACCAACCACACATAAAAACAATGGATTGCCTGCAGTTGTAAGGGGCCCAGCCTACTTTCGACCAATTTTCTAGTCAAAACCCACCGATAGATGGCGGTGAGCTCCGACTAGAAAGCGGAAGAATACAAGCAAGATGGCGGCTAGACGAAAACGAAAAACACTGTTTTCTCGGCCCTATTTTGGAAATTCGTGAATTAGTTTCTGCGTGGTGGAACGGCGCTGCGCTTCTTATCCACATTTTAATGATTCTTGGCAAGCTCATTTGTTCTGGCAAGAAAAAATGGTATCGACGGGTTGTGCAGGGTAGAGGTCGAACTACTTACCTGTGCAGAGCAATCAGGTTTTGTTATGGTTGTTACACGGCCGGGCCCTTGAAAGTGCAAACTACCCAAAATCAATATTGCAGCATTACACCCAGCATGTATTACATTATACTTATCTTCATAGTGATCAACAGCTTTACGAATAACTATTTTTAATGCTATCCCTATTCAACATTAAAGAAAATGGGATATTGATAATCATCACCATTGGAAAAGTAACTATAATGTGGCTAACTATAGTGCAACACATGAGCATGTATAACAAATATTATACCAATAAACTCTAGACGACTTTCAAAGTGACAATGCGAAGAGATCCGTATCAGTCGAGTGAGTGGCCAGGAATGACAACCAACAAAGTATCGGCCAAAATTTCTAAATTTAGTTTCAGTTTTCATACTTTATATGTTATTTATATGTTATTTTTTGTTCTAAAAAAAAATTCAGTTCAATAGATATTGAAACATACATTATATATTATAAAAATAAAATTATATAAAAACAAAAAATATATTTGTTTAGCCTTGATAATTATGCGGAATTTTTTTTCCGTTCTAGAGTAGGGCAGAAATCGGAAAATGAAATGATGGTGCTCGTGCCACACTAGTTCATACACCTCCCACACTCACCAGCCCAGGAGAGTTGCCGGCTTTCACCAGACAACTCTAGCTCAAATCTTTTTGCGACCTAACCAAAAAAATGATTTGTCCACATTTCAGGACCCCGCTCTGTCTCTGTGGGAGTCAATGATGACAATTACAAAAATGTTCAAGGTGACCTTAAGCAGTAGATCTCGTTTACGAAGACATTCTTCTTCCGTCCGAAATCACTTATTTCGAAGGGTAATGTCAACAGGCACTGCATTCTGCCACACTCGCTTTCTGATCATTTATTTTCATAGGATAGCAAAATCAAAATATGCTTAAATACACGTTAATGAATTACATTCACAATGGTGATTATATTGTATTCTCAATCTTTTCAGGCATTAGTTCTCTGCATTATCAGGGGCATCTGCTAGGCACTAAGACGGTCCAATCTAAATCATATTACAGTCGAGCCACCTAAAAATAATAAGGCTAATAATAGTGGTAAAGAAATCCACAATGGTATAAGTGTGAATATAAGCAAAAAATATTTACAATATGCGAGCTTTCGATAATCTGCTCGATTTTCCTTCTCAGATTGAGAGGGAGAATCGAACAGGTTCTCTTTTTATAAATATTCTTAATATGTATTTATAATTACACCATTGTGGATTTCTTCGCCATTCTAGTGACTTAAGCAATTATGAGATTTTTATGAAAATATTGAACCATATTGCGGTGAACACAAGCCACCTGAACTGAATCTGTGATCGAATCAGTATTGTTGTCAGCATAGTACGTTGACCAAGGCTGTCGTCTGGTCTCTGTCCAAAGAAACAAAGTAAAGTATATTGTTTAATATTTATACTTTGTGTATTTCATATTCAGTATTCCAACGATTTTGTAAGCAAGAATTAAAAACATGAATTCCTAAGAAATAGTAACTCGCTTTGAGGACTATTTTTATGCAACTTTGGTTTCATGGTTTCAGAAAATTTTTGAGTCAGATGATTGATCAGTGGATGTAAAAAGTTCTAAGCTCTGTTACTTTCTATATAAGATGAGAGAAGTGTTTGAAAAACTGAAAGACATTGCCTTAAATCTTATGATTCCCATCCTTACCAGGCATTGCAGGCAGAAAATATTTCCGAAAATGATATTGGACCATATATTAAAAGAAAAAATATCCATTAACTTTTGCCGACTTCAGCACGCTATGTTCGGAGACTTTTTCTTTCTTTTGCTTTCTAATAATGATAATGAAAAAATATTCGGCCGTTTCCAGCATTTCATACTATGGCATGAAAGCTTAAATGAAATAAATCAGCGGGTGCCTTAAATATAGTCAGTCAAAAGATGGCCGGCTTGAGTTTACCCAGTTGTAGTTGGCAGATAAACGAAACCAAGATCAACTGAAAATAAATCTTTTGGCTCATGTTGCGAAAACCACACAGGCTAATGAGGCACTAAATGGAGAAAAAAATCTGTACGTCAGCCTTTTCAGCAAAGCATCATTTGCATAATCACGATTCTTTTAAAACGTTTTGTGTTGGCTGGTGGATTCATTTACATTGTAATCTGACCACTGTCGCATCATAATTCCCCTGGCTCAGTTGAGCGGAATGAGATCTGTTGATAATTGTACTTTTTTTCCTTTGTCTCGCCATCCGTTGCTGAATTTTGTTTTTGGCGTTGACTTAGTTCCCACGTATAATTTCATCAGCCACATTTAATTATGTCGTGTTCACGGGTTGCACAGCAAAAAGACACTGAAGTGTATAACATATGGAGACACCAGAGCTTGAAATAAGATTCAGTACAGGCTACATCAGTCGTAGTTCTGAAAGAGGATTGTTCAGCCATTTCCAGACAACAAATGGAAAAACTATATGTTGTTAATTTTGAAATGAGAGAGGAATACTGACAGAATTTTTTCCGTGGGATCCTATTAACAGCGTCCTCGGTTTAGGTACCATGATTTCACTATTGGGATGTTTTTCAGTAAATCAAACGTACATTTCCCATGTCCATAAATAATACATATGATAAAAATATTATTTCTCTCTCTCTCTCTCTCTCTCTCTCTCTCTCTCTCTCTCTCTGAGGGTTCTTATGTCGCTGTTATGATGGCATTGTTCTAGAAATGTTCGGGTTTTGCTCTTAAACATAGCATGGAAAATTAGAACACATTATCATGTTTACTGAATTTATCTGTTGCCCGTATTTTGATTCGTGACTAAATTGCGTCTTTATATTCTTCAAAATTCCTTTGAACGATTCTCAGTTGGTCGTTTCGTAAATGTATACTTGTTTTTCTGTTCTTTTATATTACTACTTGGACGACCTATTTGTAAAACGAATCTGATGGTCTTTTCTGCCAGTCCACTTGATGATTATGATAAAAATATGCCTGAAAAAAGGAGAAAATTTGTATATAAAAAGTACATTTATAGCGCAAATGTCTTTCCACATACCAGATATTTAAAAGATTTTTCTTTGGGGCGAAACAGTAATCGAGAAGCCAAACTTTGTTTACAGAGACAAATTATCCATCAACTTTCCACAGAAACTGTAATTCAGCGACAGCTTGAAAGTTACCTTTTCAAACACCCTTTCACCTAAGCAAAAACTTTATGCTGAAGTGCTGTTGTTGGGGTTTTACCGAGATAAGTCATACTTAGAATTACTTGATCCACATTCGAAATGAAGTCGAGAGCTCTCCTATGAGTCAATCATAATTATAAGAACTTGCTTAAATATGTATGCATATATTAAATAGATTTAAGGACTAATTTATTTCCAAGGAACAATCAACTCGCATATTGGAATCATACATAAATGGAACAAACTTCCACTTTCAGGTGTTCGCTTCTCGTGAAGTTGGGCCGCGCGGACTCTTGTAATTTTTTGCTGAAGATTATAATTATACAGTAAGTAGTAGAAATATTTTGTAATGGAAGTATACTTACTTTGATGGCTCTATGGGTTAGAAGACGAGCTCGTTCAGCTGTTGAATATTTTTCGGAGGTCTTTTTAAAAACACCCGTAAAATTTTGGCTACGGAAATTGAAAGTTCACAGCATGGGAAATACGGAGACGTTGCTGGAGGTCAGTCTAGAGCGTATCTGACCTCAAGGGACAGCAGCATTGTTTAACATTAATATGCAGTCATTCATCTTTTTAGGGAAGGAATATTCATAAGGACGTGGTTGGTTGATATATAAAAGATTAAACCGTAAAATAGTTGGAGGAACTAAGCACAAAAAAAACAAACAAAAAGTTAAGGTGTAATCTATTTAAAATATGGGAGTAGCTTCTCATAGCTTTGATTGGCTCTTGACTTAATTGAGATGAATTTTCTTTCTTTTTACCAATTTCTTTGAAATTGTATTCTGTGAATTCGAGTTTCAAGTGCGCATTCATAGATTTACAGTTATATACTACAAAAACCCACTGCTTACCTACGGAAAAAGACAGAAACCTTTGATAGAAATGATGCTAAAGGTCAAGGGGAGGGGGGGGGGGGTTATGAAGCCCCGCAACACTGATGTTGTTTATGAAGCCCCGCAACGCTGATGTTCTTGTAAGATATAACTGAAATAGCGTAAAAAGAGGTAAAAAGTAGAACATCTTGCTGTTATTAGTTAGTAATCCTGAAAATTTACTTTTGATTATATTTTGGGAGACGTTTTCTTACTGCCTTAGCGTTCTAGAACCTTCTGGTAAGGTTTCATGGCCTGAAGGTCATTTAGTTTTACCATATTTGATTAAAGAATATCACGTTTCTGTTTATTTAAGTATTGAAAAGAATTTGATCAGGTTTCTAACTAAGGTAATCACATTGGTCAGGCAGAATTGCATATACAGAAGTAAGACACCAATTGACATATTTATGATTACAGATAAATGTTGTAAAATTTGTCAGTTTCACAATTTGTGACTGGAAATGTTAAAGTAATCATAGAGAGAGAGAGAGAGAGAGAGAGAGAGAGAGAGAGAGAGAGAGAGAGAGATATGCCAAGCAAAAGAAAAATGATAAGGCCTTATTAGCCTTACAACCTACACTTGACCAGGAGACATGTAAGGATAGACAGAAACATGGTTGAATGTAAACGGAAAATAACCTTATTAAACCTCATGGCATCTTTTGGATAATATGAAAGTTAATCAGGCTCTCTAAATGAAAAGAAATTGGACCCTTTTTTGCACCATCGTGTTTAACACAGTATCATTTGCATAAATACAATTCATTCAAAAAGTTCCTCTCGTCTGAGGATTCATTTGCATCGGAATATAACCACAGCATCGTCTGGCCTGTCTTAGCGGGGACAGTCCCCGCCCCTCTCTTTTATTTGCATTCCCCATCCGCTACCAGGATTAATTTATGCGTGTCGTTGTGTCCGGTAATTTCTGTTTCAAATGGCCACATCTGTGATGCTGTATATTCCGGAAGGAGACTAAACAGACTCCCTTAACATAACTTTTGTTTGGACCCATGTTTGATCACAAACTGGCTGTATTATTTCAGTGGCCAGTGAGTCATTAGTTTTAATTCGGTATATGTTTGCATTTTGTTTATTATTATTTTACGTGTTTAATCTTGACCTTATTTTACGTTGAATCTAACTAAGTATATTTTGTGACTGCTCGACCTAAATATGAATACATTATGAACCTTAATAAAAATAATACAGCTGCTTGCATACATGTCAGATACTAATTAAGAGATACGAAATCAATAACAAAACGTTTTCTCATTTACTATGTATCACATATTTTGGAGGAAGCCGCCTTTATTGAAAAGACAAAATTCACTAACAGGAGGGAATTACATGACGCTTTCCGCCGAAACTCGCACCAATAATCTTTCAAATATCAGCAGTGCTTCATGCTGAAGTGGTGTAACTCGACTTTCACCACTACGTCACTTAATAATTGTATCCACTTGACCTAGATTGGAGTCAAGTCGAGTCTCCTGGCCAGTGAGAGCAATTTAAAATGTCCCAATGAAAATAGTGGGTCAACATTCGCAGGAAAAACAACCACTGTGAGTTCACGTGTAGTGTTTGCTATTCGCCAAATTCTATTCGAATAAAGGACCCACAGACACAGGGGAGAGAACGAGAATGAGTAGGCTTTCAAAGAAGAAGATAACTGAATATCGTTGTCCGAGTTTATTTTCAGGGGTTCATTTCCCAATGTTTTGATTTTTGATACTTTTAAATGATCAGCGCGCTTCATTTGTTACTTCATTTTTCTCATACGCTTTTAAAACTTTTTCCCATTCGCTTTCCATTTCACGTTAATTAGAAAAGAAATTGGTTCTTTGAAATACACATGAGTAGCCTCAAAAAGTAATTTACTTTAAAACAGTAAATTGCTTTCGCTGTTTCTTTAGATTGCTAATGTATTTATGTTCTTTATTATGTTATGACAATGTAATCGCACTACTCTTCACCTACAGAAAGAATTCCACAGGAGATTTTGCTATTATCGTATAACCATTACCGTGTGGGGAAGAAACATTAGTGTGGAAACAGTAATTAAGTGATCAAAATTCTAATATGCAAAGAAGACTTGAAAACATCTACCCAAAAAATATTGCAATTGTGTTCATTTGTCTGAATTTATTTATGATAAAAGCTCCCGTAGTTCTTTTTATAAGTAAAACTTTTTCGTGCTGGTTTCCTTTTTTGTTGGAAAAATGATAGTAATTCTATCCAGAGTTTATATGGAATAACCAAATAACTATTCCATATATAACTGAGAGAATCGTTCGAGGTTGATTGCCGACCCATTCAACATAAGACATCACGTTGCGAACGGCAAGAAGCCTGGTAAAGATCCCAGGGTCACATGTTTCTCTCTCTCTCTCTCTCTCTCTCTCTCTCTCTCTCTCTCTCTCTCTCTCTCTCTCTCGAAGTGAAAAGGTTAAATTATTAGTCAAACGCAGGAGTGATCTGAATAATGAAATTATTGAAACACATTCATTAGAAAAAGTTGCTATAAAAAAAAAGGAGCAGGAATAAGTTAAATAGGAAAAATGCGGTGCGACTGTCCCATTGTGAAAGGACACAGAATAAGAAATTGACACATCAGAGGAGCTTGGATATTTATATTGTACCAGGGGAGCAAATGACTCACCCACTGCATATATTAATCTTTTTATTATTTGTTGCTGAAATAAATTTTTAATGTGGAGTTATTGCCACTGATAGATGTATCCTGTAAAACATGAAAAGTTCAGTAACAAACTGCCTCATTTGCATCAGATGCTGAGCATTACTGAGGAAAAGCAACCTTGGAGATTGGTAAATTTAAGAAAAAAGGGTTATTACAAATTACATCTATATCTTTTCTTCCAGTGTGTATGCTAATTGAAAGATGCAATACAGGATATATGGATAATGCATATGAAAAAAAGTTAGAATAAATAAAAGCGCAACAAACATCCGTCTGTGACCTTTTCTGTATAAACCTAATCAGAATTGTAGAATGAATTGTTTTCAAAAAGCAATGCACTAAAATAACGGTGAATGTCTTTTCTGTGTTAACATAATACCTTGCTTATATATTGGGAGAGCAAAATTGATGTTCATAACATGGCTAGAGAAATGTTCGTCCTCCACACTACCATGACTTGGATCGGTCTATTGCAATAGCAAAGATTTTGATGTTTTGCTTCATCACGGAACATAACCTCCCATTTCTTTTGGCGGACCATTTCACTGAACTGTGCAGGAACATGTTTCCCGACTCTGAAATAGCACAATCCCTGCACATGAAAAGAACAAAGTGCAGCAAAATGGTTAAACAATTCAGTTTTGAATTTCATGATGATGTCTTACAGTTTAGGAATAAGTTTTCATTAGTGATAGACGAGTCAATTGATGTCAGTACCACTAAATGTTTGTCAGTGCTTGTTAAATATTTTTATTTACATGGAGAAACTATTAAGACCAGGTTGCTAGATTTGATTAATATATATGAAAACCATTCCTCAAATGTAGGCTCCAGTGGAGAGACATGGAAATGATTATACACATCTTAAACTCTCACAACATTCCATGAAATAATTTGGTAGGTTAGACAGCAGATGGGGCCAATATAATAGGGGCATACAACTCTCTGTCCAGCAGGTTGAGGCAACACCTTCCAGACCTAAAAATGTTCAAGTGCATTTGCCATTCCAGACACCGTTGTGCCTCAGAGGCTTCCAAAGTGCTTCCTAGGCAGTACAAGGACTTGCCGAGGAACATTTACACTCACTTTTCACACAGTGCCAAATGTAAATATGAATTTATGCAATTTCAGAAACTTTTCTCTCTAAAACCCCACAAACTTCTTCAAGTATCACAGACGCGATGGCTAAGTCTCCACCAAGCAGTAGAAAGGGTCTTGGAACAATGGGAGGCTTTGAAGCAGTACTTTGTAAGTATAGAAGGAGTGGAGAAGCTAAGTTCCATTAACTTGATGGTAAATGATCTCAACGATCCCTCAATCTATGTATATTTTAATTTTTTAAACTTTATTTTACATTTTTGCAATAATTTCAATCACTTGCTTCAAAGGGAGACACCAACAATATATTTAGTTAATTTTCATGTTAACAGGCTATATAAAAATACTGTCCAATATTTATGTCGTAAGGAAATTATTAATAAATCAAAATTAAAAAATTTTCATATATGCCAGGAAGTGCACCGTATACCACTCAGCAACATTTATTTAGGGGATTCAGTCCATACACTACTGCAAAAAGAGGAATACAATAAAAATGTTGATATGGTCGCTGATATCAGGAGGAGATGTAGATTGTTCATGATAAAGCTGTTTGAAGAAATGTAATGGCATCTCTCGCCCCTCTTGTCGCAAAGGTGCCTCGACTGTATGCTGGTGATCTGCAAACCCTAGATAACGAATGGAGACCCCTTGACAGCACTCCCATACCCCTAGACATCACTCTACAAACTCGCAAACCTGTTGATTTCTACCTAAAACTCCCCCTGATCCCAACTCCTTTACAAGGTGGGGGGCTTAGGGATCCACTGCAGAGAGAGTATACCCCTTTATGCCTACACTCTCTGCTTTGGATCCAACTGAACACTGGGACCTTTAACTCCTTTACTCGTCCTCTTATAAATTTTCCCCCTTCCCGTCGTCTTCTTTCGTTGACAACCTTGTCATGGTTTTGGACTATTGTATTGACTGCTCTTTTAACTTGATGGAGGGTGGAGTTGGACGGCATGCCACTCCACCCATAAAACACTCCACCTGTAAAACACTCCACCCGTATAACACTCCACCCTTTAAAACTAGAGTACCTGACGTGGTCGAGAGAGGGGAAATTTTATGTCGAGCCATGCCCACAGTGCTGGGTCCGATCTTATGGGACTGACGACCCTTAAGGCACTGTGGGTATGGCGCATATCCAGGTCAGTGTCCCAGGGCAGTTACCACAATGTAACAGTATTGCTCCTCCCTCAGTTGGTCCTCCTTGGTGAGAGGGATCTCATCCTGGACGAAATATTTAATCTATATATGGAAACTAAAACAAAAACCCCTAAGACTTCTGGCATGGCAATGGACTATTCTAAGGGAACCCCAGGTAATGAAGAACAGGCTGGTATTAAAATTCTAATACCATACAAGCCACAAAGAAAAAGCAAATTTAGAATTGAACCAACCTTGACTCACTTCGACTCCCTCTTTGGGAGTGGAAATTGGTCTAGGTTCTTGACCTTGGAAACTGACAGAAATATATCTGCATTAAGATTGGAAAATTATTTGTTAAGTAGGCACCCAACCTCAGAAATGTCATTTAGACAAATAAAAGACCAGGTGTGGTTTATAGAAACCACTACAAAAAACCAATCTGAAAACTATTTAACTATAAAGAACATTGATAATATAAAGGTAACTGTCAGGGATTAAGAGCTAAATGGGAAGAATTAAGGCTGCTCATATCAGAGGTGTGTCTCCTGTTTGTATAGCTCTGCAGGAGACCATGATTGGTAATAATACGTGCCCCAGCCCACGAGAGTATACATCCTATCATTCCACCTATAATTTAAATATTGGAAGCCATGGTGGTGTCGTTTTATATGTTCGAAATGACACCCCTCAAAATCCTATTAGTATCCAATCAGCATTGCAAGTGATAGATGTGCAGATCCATTTGCAAAGAAAATATACAGTATGCTCTCTCTATCTACCACCTAACGAAGTCTTCCCCATCAGTGAATTTAAATCTTATTCAACAGTTACCACGTTCTTTTGTTATTTTGGGAGATATGAATAGCAGAAACCCTCTTTGGGGTGACACCGTCACCAATCAAAGAGGAAGGTGCTTAGGTTCCATCATAGAATATGAAAATGTGGGGATCCTCAACTCTGGGGAGTCTACGCATTTTCATGTTCAAACAGGCACGTTATCAGCAATTGATTAATCTATATGTAGTGATGGCTGTCTTTGACTTTAATTGGAAGCTATAAATGATAGATTTACCAGTGACCATTTTCCAATAGTGGTGAGTGTAGCATCAAGTCCTCCATCTTCAAGGCTACCCAAATGGAACATTGGTAGAGCTGATTGGTCAACATTCCAGGAGCACAGCTCAATAGATGACTCTGCTTATGACTTTCCCTGTGTAGATGACGCTCTTGACTTTTTGAATACAATAATGTTCTCAGCTGGTCTTCAATCAATACCTAGGACTTCAGTCAAATTTGTCTGCCGACCAGCTTCCTGGTGGACTCGTAAATACCAGGAAACTCATAGAACTATGAGATCTGCCTTCGCCAGATACCGCAGATGAAAATGTGAGGATTATCGTGTTGAATTTCGGAAAGCGTGAGCTCATTTTCGGATGGAAATAAAAAAAGCACGAAAAGAATCTTGGACAATATTCATATCTTCACTAAATTCGAAAACTCCTCTGACTAATTTGGAAGAGTTAGAAAAATAGCAGGCAAGTTCACTCCTTGTCAACCCCCAGTTATCAAGATGAATGGTTGCGAGGTAGCAGACCCCCAGTTAGTGGCAAATGAGTTTGCTAAATATTTTACTAATGTTGCGAAGAAAAATGATGATAGACCCTATTCAGCTCAAAGACAGATAATGGAACAGGTCGAAATTGATTTTAATACCTTAAGACATGAGCAATACAATGCTCCTTTTACTAATAGAGAATTTGAATCAGCCTTGAATAAATGTAATGAATCAGCTCCTGGACTGGACATTATAACATATTCAATGATTAAGCATACCCCTGAAAATACCACACTTTTCATATTAAGCCTAATTAACAGAATTTACCGAGAACATATCTTCCCCAAGCTTTGGGAGAAGTTAAAATTACTGCCATTTGTGAAACCTGGAAAAGATCCATTCAAGACAGAAAATTATCGTCCCATTGCATTGACATCTTGTTTTTGCAAGATCATGGAAAAAATGGTGAACATACGATTGATGTGGTTTTCGGAGTATGCACTCCACAACTGATGTATTGGTACGAATGGAATCTTCAATATGTGAAGCTTTTGCCAACAAGCACCATCACTTCACTGTTTTCTTTGATCTAGAGAAGGCTTATGATACAACATGGAGATATGGCATTTTGAGGGTCCTTTATTAATGTAACCTGAGAGGCAATTTGCCCCTGTTTATTAAGGCTTTAAAAAAAAAAAAAAGGATATTTCAGGTTCAGGTTGGAGCAACAATGTCAGATGTGTTTAATCAAGAAGGAGGAGTATCACAAGGAAGTGTTTTAAGTGTAACCTTGTTCGCCTTGGTAATCAATGGGGTTTCTAAAATAATTCCCCCAGATATAACATATACCCTTTTTGTTGATGACCTATCAATTTCCTTTGCAGCATCAAGGATGGCAGTGGCTGAACGCCGCCTTCAGCTCTGCATTGATAATATAGTAAAGTGAGCTGAGGTTAATGGTTTTAGATTTTCTGCCAGTAAAACGGTAACTATGCACTTTTGTCGTATAAGGGGAATCCACCCTGATCCAGATCTGTTCATTCGTAGGCAGAGAATTCCATGTGTTGGTGAAACAAGGTTTCTTGGCTTGATTTTTGATAGCAAGCTGGCCTGGATTCCACATCTGAATTATATTAAGGCAAAATGCTTGAAAGCAGTGAATTTGCTGAAAGTCCTTTCTCACACTTCGTGGGGTGCAGACCGAACTCAGATGTTGAGATTATATAAAGCCTTGGTCTTTTCAAAATTAAGTTGTGTGTGTGAAGTGTACACTTGTGTGTGAGGTGTACACTTCTGCGAAGCCAAATAGCCTTAAAATGCTCAAATCAATTCATCATGGAGGAATACGTTTGTGTACTGGAGCATTTAAATCATCCCACCGAGAGCATGCTTGTAGATGCTGATAGATTTCAGAGGCTACCTAAGTCTTTAACCAGCATTTGTATGAGAAATGAAAGGCATTGGCAGTTTTATGAAAGTAGCACCAAGCAACCTCATCCATTCGCTTTTAGAGTAAATTTTATTGTCTGTGTATTAAATATGCCAAGAATCGAGATTTTACCAGCAAAATATTCAGTTAGTCCCCCTGGAACTTTCCAGAGGTAAAATTTTGTAGATATTTTAATTTTACCAAGACAGAATTGTCCAGTGAGGCCATACGGTCAATATTTTTAGAACACAGTTTGCAACAGTTTTCACAGATGGCTCATAGTCAGATGCTGGCGTCGGCTTTGGTGTAGCCTTCCCTTATGTAGAGAGAAGCGGCAGGTTATCATCTGTTGCATCGATTTTTACAGCAGAATTATATGAAATTTTAAAGGCTTTAAAGGAAGTTTTAATTCGGAATGAAAATAATTTTATTATATATTATGACTCAAGAAGTGTTCTTCAGTCGCTGGAATCTTTTAACCCTCTATGCCCTCTGAATTTAGATATATTGGAATGGCTGCTTTTACTAAAAAGAAGAGGGAAAGAAATAAAGTTCTGTTGGGTTCCTTCCCATGTTTGGGTGGCTGGGAATGAGAAAGCTGACCAACTTGCAAAGTCTGCGGTCAGCTCCGCAGAACCCACAAGATGCCTACTAACATATCGGGATCTGTATCCTCTAGTAGGTCAGAGAATTGAAAAATGTTGGCAGTCCCAGTGGGAGGATATTTTAACCAATCAACAAATGCGCAGTATCACTTCATCAGTCTCTCCTTGGTCATATCCATATAAGCCAAGGAGACAAGAAACGATGTTGTGCAGATTGAGGATTGGACATACAAGACTCACCCATGGTTTCTTGATGTCTCGTGAAAATCTTCCGTTTTGCGAGAACTGTACTGTGCCCTTGACTGTGAAACATTTGTTGATTGAATGTCCCAGACTTGGGAATTTGAGACATAGGTTCCTGTCTAGGGGTCGTGACAGAGTAGGTAATTTTATCCGAACTACAAATCTAGGAAAGGATTGTAATATAGAGCAGTTATATAAATTTATGGGGGAGGCAGGCCTCCTCAACCAAATTTAAATTATACAAAGATCGTCTATGTAAGCACTTTTATATATGAACAGAATTTTTATATACATATATTTATAGATATTTTTATATGAAATTTATTTAAAATTTAATTTTTTCTATTTAATTTGTTTCGGTGTCAATTACCCAGATGTTGTGACACCAGATTTAATACACAATCAATCAATCAAGTCAATATATATATAAATATATATTATATATACTATATATACAATGACATATGATATAACCTCATATAGACCGTATACGTGTATATATATATATATATATATAATATATATATATATATATATATATATATAATTTAGCCTCTTACTTGCACAATGGTTAAACACATCTGTCTTAATCAAAAGGAATGCAATGCCTTATGAGGTTTAGTTCATGATCAGATATTTACAGCTTAGGGCTGAGATTAGATTTCACGGGAAAATGTAAGGAAAACTCTAAGGATCAAATTTAAAAGTGATATATTTTTAAGTTAATTACATGACGTCCTAAGACTATCAAGGTCCAACTTATTACTGAGGAAACAGTTGCTTGTAGCACTGAAATCATGTGACCGGATTTCCGGCATGTGCTGACTTAGAGGGACGTTAAGGGTGGCCAGAGCGTTTAAGGATAAGGAAATCAACCTCTCACAGCAGTAATGTATGCGATATCATATCTGAAACAAGGTACCACTCTATAAACCCATGCGACACACAAAGGACTGATCAAATGTGGTGATGCTGCCAATTCTTCATACTTGCTTAATCTAAATTGTACATTCCCAGAATTCCCTCAAAGGGAATATAGTTATTGCATTGAATGGGAGGGTGTGAAACAGACACCGACTTAGTAAACTCTCTTAGCAACTGCTAATAGCGGGATGTCATTCAAGCAACGAGCACCAATAAATCACATTCAAGGGAACTATAGCATTGTAATTAGATTAGCTTCATAGAACAGGGGAGAGCACATCGGTGGGGGGATGACAAGTGATAGCTATGAACGCTCGCGCAGGCACAGAAATATGAAAAATTCAATAAAAGAGACAAAAGTGACTGCCAACTACACCTGTACTTACTGTCTTTGATTGCTGGTCTCCATTTCGTAGGGCGCTGATGAAGGAATGAAGATTACAATCCAGTGTCATCAGGTAGGGTCCTGATTGCAGATATGTGGGAACACAAGGGATAAGGGTAACTCAGCAGCAGAAGAGCTGTTGCTTTCACTGGGTTGGGGTGGGTCCAAGGCCACTACTCTTTCGGTGACCTCTTTTATTAACATTGTATGCCCTGGAGCGGCTGAGTTTCTTGATTAATTCTCTGCTTTTGGGCACTGACTCTGGCAGTTCAAGTTCTGGAAAGGCGGGCAGCGGCAGAATAAGGGAGGAGAGAGAAGCTCAGATCGAAGAGAGAGAGAGAGAAAGAGGTGCTTTTGTGTTGTTCAGCTACCATATTTACGTTACTGAGTGCGAAAAAAATATTAATAATTAAATATATATATTTATATATCTATATATATATATATATATAATATATATAATATTATATATATATATTTAATACACACACAACTCACATATGTTCCTCGCTGGAAGAGTGGTTTTCGCTCTCGGCTGCCAATCCGGTGGTCTGAAGTTCGATTCCCTGCTCTGCCAACGCGGAATCAGAGGAATTTATTTATGGTGATAGAAATTCATTTCTCGATATATTGTGGTTCGGATCCCACAATAAGCTGTAGGTCCCGTTGCTTGGTGACCAATTGGTTCCTAGCCACGTAAATATATCTAATCCTTCAGGCCAGCCATAGGAGAGCTGCTAATCAGCTCAGTGGTCTGGTAAAACTAAGATATACTTAACTTTAACACTCACATATACATATATATATATATATATATATATATATATATATATATATATATATATATAATATAGATATATAGATATATCTATCTATATCTATATATATATATACATATATATATATATATATATATATAATATATATATATATATATAATATATATATATAATATAGATATATAATATATATATATATATATATATATCTATATATAATATATAATATAATGTATGGATATAGTATGTATGTATTGTTTTTTCTTAAGTGGAGTTCAAAACTAGGAACAACAAAAAGTAAAAAAGGGTTAAAGGACATACAGAAAGAACTCAAAGGTAAGATTGAAAATTGGAATGGTGGTGACTGTTGTCAGTCTGTCAAAGGTGAAAAATAACATAATGCAATTGTAGTCACTAGGTCAAAACTAAAAGGTTAAATTTATGCCTGTTTACCCGTGGTATTGAAAATAAAAATTACTTTCCGAGACGATTTATGCATCATAATACTAACCACACGGCAACGAAATCTGTTTTTTTTTTTTCCTTTTCTTCGACAACCCCCATTACTCTTTGGCTTGTATTGTTCCAAGGCAGAGTTAAATCACCACTGATTTATTAACCAACTTTGCTGAGAGTTCCCAGTGTATTGTGTTTCATCCCTTAGACTTTTACATATATAGTGCAGAAAGGTTATCGCTTATCTATCTATATTTCGTTTTGTATTCGTTTGTTATATGATAAGATTTACTAATACTTTTTCCAATTTATCTTATATAAAAACAATAGGCAATATATGGGTTTTATTTCAGATCTTTTTCTTTTAGTTTTGTTTAGGGATTATAAAATTATTTTTTGTATCAACTATGTGTGAAGATAGGTGATCGATAGCAAGATTTAGTATATGCAGAAACTATTGGTCAGTTTTTACCAGAATACTGTGTAGTTTTAATAGCCATAATGCCCTCATTAGCCACTCGAATTCTTTACAGTTTTTGGATACGCCTCTTACTACAAAGTTAAGTTTATCCTAGTTTTACCAGACCACTGAGCTGATTAACAGCTCTCCCAGGGCTGGCCCGAAGGATTAAATATTTTCACGTGACTAGGAACCAGTTAGTTACCTAGCAACGGGACCTACAGCATATTGTGGGATCCGAACCACATTGTATCGAGAAATGAATTTTTATCACCAGAAATAAATTCCTCTGGTTCCGCGTTGGCCGAGCCGAAAATCGAACTTCGGACCACCAGATTCGTAGCCAAGCATGAAATGCACTCGGCCAACGTGCAACTCTTACCAAAAAGACTGATGCCCAAGTGTAAGACTATCAGGAAGTGGTCACTTTACCAACCAAACCACAAGAATGATAAAAGTCTGTTGCCGCTCATGCATATATAGCTGTCAAATTCAGATACATTTATTAGTGCTGGAATAGACCCATCCCAACTATCGTAGCCAAGTGGGTAATCTTTTTATTTCTGTTTAGAGTGAAATATATATAAAAATAAACTACTCCCCAATATTGGTTAGACGTTAATATTTTCTTTATAATCTTGCTTCTTGGTCTCAGGCTTTGTAGTAAGACAAGCCAATCTGGATATATTTCTTCAATTGGTAAAAAACCACTAGAAAATGTAGGCTTAGCTTGATAAAACAGAAATCCTTGCATGCTTGACATAGGCTGGATCCATAAAATTCGAGTACAAACTTCTGATCAGTTCACATGTTTCAGTTTTAAAACTACAGAAATTTGGAAAATCTGCCTGAAAGAGAGTATTGATAGAGTTAAACTTAACTAAATTATAGTCTAGTAACTCCAATATACAGGTGTTGACTTTTGACTGAGAGCATCAACACTTGTCTCATTCACATTCATAGGGGCCAAGAAGGCTAGTTCCGTCAATACATTAGTAAAGCATTCACTGTTCTAACAATCTGTTTACACCTGACTGTAAAGATTACCACCTTGTCTGACTGGGAGCAAGAATTTTGCGTGGCTCTACATCTGCAAATCTCTGAAACTCTTTGAAAGGCATCCTGTCTCTTGCTGCTCATATTAAAATAAGAGAAAACATTGTGACAAAGATCCTGAATATATCTTGGTAATTTAAGGCAGGCATAGGAAGCGCAAAGGTAGATCATGTGGCAAGAACACTCTACAATGACCATATTTGGAATTATTGATTTCAAGAGGGTAGCTACTGAATGTATGTTTCCTATATTCACATTTGTGGTGTCTGAACAAAACCCTACAATGTTTTCGAAAGCGATAGCTTTAGATATGAAGCACTTTAATGGCATTAAAGAGACCATTTGCACTGCTATCATGAACTTCTATAATATCCAGAAACGAACTGTGAAACTTTTCCATCTAAAAAATATTTTACAATGACACACGTTAGCTTTTTAGCGCTCCCATCTGTCGTTTCATCTGCAACAACCGAAAAGAAGCACTCACTCGAGTGTTTCTTTTCGGTTTGAAACTTTGTTTACCTAGAGTTACCTTTTTTAGAGGAAGGTCATCAGAAAACATAGATTTGAGTAACTCAAGTAATGGCTCGCATAGAGAAATTGATGAGTGGTGTTAAGATAGAATAGCACACATCTGTAATTCATATTTTCGAGCTTTTTTGTTAAAAACTTCATTTGGTAAAAAAAAAAAAATAATACCAAGAGACTTGGTTTTCGAAAGTTGTCATGTCCAAGTCTTCACTTTCGTCAATCTTTCTTGCACGCCTTGCCATTCTCCCGAGCGTTTCTCTCTTAGGCAGAGGACCAACAATGCTGAGGGGCAATTCTTCCATGAGATTATTAATTACGCGGCTTGTTACCTCTTCGGTTTGTTTTGCTCTTGTCTTCATTTTATCCAAAGCTTTTAAAATGCTATTATGATCACCATTAGGAGGATGTGAATGAGCTGAAGCTTTTCCGTGTTCGGTATCTCTTAATAGTTCTAATTCTAGCATTGTACACTTTTCGTTGCTCACACCTCCAGTAAGTAGTTTCTTTTACAGTTTCATCAACAACGCATGACTATCTATTATAAAGCAATTTTCGGCCACCACGTCCTGTTTTA